>NC_060174.1:93270362-93570362 GCF_021184085.1 Oncorhynchus gorbuscha | reverse complement strand
CTACCCTATATACATAGACTTGGAATCACTGACACCTTTAATAATGGAACACTAGTTGCTTTAATAATGTTTACATACTGTTTTACTCATTCATTTGTGTATACTGTGTTATTTTCTACTGTATTTTAGTCAATACCACTCTGACGTTGCTCGATCTAAAATGTATATATTTCTTAATTCCATTCTTTTACTTTTAGATTTATGTGTATTATTGTGAATTGTTTTAGATACTTCTGCATTGTTGGAGCTAGGAAGACAAGCATTTTGCTACACCAGCAATAACATCTGCTAAATATGTGTATGTGACCAATAACATTTGATTTGATTTAAATATATTTATTTAATTAATTAATTACACCACTTTTAATCAATGTAATGCCTTGTCTTCATTCAGCTTTAACAGCTTTACAAAACTAGTATGCCCACTCTATGGAAAGGACTCTCAAGAACACTATTGTTTTCCATTTTGCTCTATGAACCACACAAGTGTCTCCGGACTCATCAGAAGGTAACCCATACAAACAAATGTAGTTTGTGGTATAAAAAAAGGGCTTAAATATATGTAAAAAATAAATGTACAGTACCAGTAAAAAGTTTGGACACACCTACTCATTCAAGGGTTTTTCTTTATTTTTGCTATTTTCTACATTGTAGAATAATAGAGAAGACATCAAAACTATGAAATAACACATATGGAATCATGTAGTAATCAAAAAAGTGTTAAACAAATCAAATATCAGTTATATTTGAGGTTCTTCAAAGTAGCCACCCGTTGCCTTGATGACAGCTTTGCACACTCTCAATCAGCTTCATGAGGAAATCACCTGGAATCCATTTCAATTAACAGGTGTGGAATGTGTGGAATTTCTTTCCTTCTTAATGCGTTTGAGCCAATCAGTTGTGTTGTGACAAGGTAGGGGTGGTATACAGAAGATAGCCCTTTTTGACAAAAGACCAAGTCCATATTAATGGGAAGAGCAGCTCAAACAAGAAAAGAGAAACGACAGTCCATCATTCATTTAAGACATGAAGGTCAGTCAATCCGGAAAATTACTTTGAACGTTTCTTCAAGTTCAGTCCGAAAAAACATGAAGCGCTATGATGACGCTGGCTGTCATGATGACCGCCACAGGAAAGGAAGATCCAGAGTTACCTCTGATGCAGAGGATAAGTTCATTATAGTTACCAGCCTCAGAAATTTCAGCCCAAATAAACGCTTCACACAGTTCAAGTAACAGACACATCTCAACATCAACTGTTCGGAGGGACTGCATGAATCAGGCGTTTATGGTCGAATTGCTGCAAAGAAACCACTACTAAATGACACCAATAAGAAGGAGAGACTTGCTTGGGCCTAGAAACACGAGCAATGGATATAAGACCGGTGGAAATCTGTCCTTTGGTCTGATGAGTCCAAATTTGACATTTTTGGTTCCAACCATCATGTCTTTGTGAGACGCAGAGAAGGTGAATGGATGATCCCTGCATGTGTGGTTCCCACCGAGAAGCATGAAGGAGGATGAGGTATAATGGTGCGGGGGTGCTTTGCTGGTGAGGCTGTCTGTGATTTATTTAGAATTCAAGGCACACTTAACCAGTATAGCTACCACAACATTCTGCAGCAATACGCCATCCCATCTGGTTTGTTTTTAGTGGGACAATCATTTGTTTTTCAACAAGATAATACCCCAACACACATCCAGGCTGTGTAAAGGCTATTTGACATAGAAGGAGAGTGATGGAGTGCTGCATCAGATGACCTGGCCTCCACAATCACCCGGCATCAACCCAATTGAGATGGTTTGTGATGAGTTGGACCGCAGAGTGAAGGAAAAGCAACCAAGAAGTGCTCAGCATTTGTGAGAACTACTTCGAGACTGTTGAAAAAGCTTTTCAGGTGAAGCTGGTTGAGAGAATGCCAAGAGTGTGCAAAGCTGTCATCACCTTTACCTTTATTTAACTAGGCAAGTCAGTTAAGAACAAATTCTTATTTACAATGACGGCAGACTCATCAGCCTTGGTTTCTCAAATGACTGCCTCGCCTGGTTCACAAACTACTTCTCAGATAGAGTTCAGTGTGTCAAATCAGAGGGCCTGTTGTCCTGACCTCTGGCAGTCTCTATGGGGGTGCCACAGGGTTCAATTCTCGGGCAAACTCTTTTCTCTGTATACATCAACGATGTTGCTCTTGATGCTGGTGCGTCCTGCTAGCGGGACAACTTCTGGTGAAACTGGAGGGAGTGCAATTTTAAAAAATATTCATAAAGGTGATGGATATTAAACATTTAGGTATATACAAGTCTCTTACATCGGTTGAAAGCTGAAATACTAGTTAATCCAACTGCACTGTCCGATTTACATTTCAGCGCCCTGCTACTCATGCCAGGAATATAGTATTTGCATATGATTAGTATGTGTGGATAGAAAACACTCAGACGTTTCTAAAACTGGTTAAATCACGGCTGTGACTATAACAGAACGTGCGTTTCATCGAAAAGCGCAGGAAAATCTGATCACTGAAAATTGGAAAATATATTGTTGAATGGAAACCACATTACCTGGAGCCGAGATTGCAATTCCTTCAGCTTCCACACGATGTCACCAGTCTTGTCAATTGCTTAGGCTTTGTTTCTTGGTCAAACGAAGAAGAGACAGCCCATTTCTTCCGGTCTCCGACCGGATATTTTGGTTGAGATTTATCCGGACATTATTTCAAGACGTAGAGCTTCAAGTGTTTTGTGAAAGTTTATCGTCAACTTTTTTCATAAAAAAAATGACGTTGCGTTATAAAACGCTGTTTTTTTCCTTGATCACACAGTCTTCATAGATCGATATCTAGGCTATATATGGACCGATTTAATCGGAAAAAAAGACCCAATAGTGATGTTTATGGGACATCTAGGAGTGCCAACAAAAAAGATTGTCAAAGGTAATGAATGTTTTATATTTTATTTCTGCATTTTGTGTAGATCCGACTATGCTAATTATTTTGTTTACGTCCCCTGCGGGTCTTTAGGGGTGTTGCATGCTATCAGATAATAGCTTCTCATGCTCTGACTTGTTGGCTGGATTCACAACGAGTGTAGCTTTAATTCAGTACCCTGCATGTGTGTTTTAATGAACGTTTGAGTTTTAACGAGTGCCATTAGCATTTAGCGTAGCGCATTTGCATTTCCAGATGTCTAGATGGGATGCCTGCGTGTCGGGTCGACCTAAGAGGTTAACAAACCTCCAGACGAGTTTCAATGCCATACAACACTCCTTCAGTGGCCTCCAACTGCTCTTAAATGCAAGCAAAACAAATGCATGCTCTTCAACCAATCGCCCGTCTAGCATCACTACTCTGGATGGTTCTGACTTAGAATATTTCGCGACAAAGCAACCTTCACTCATGCTGCCCAACATACCCTCGTAAAACTGACTATCCTACCGATCCTTGACTTCGGCAATGTCATTTACAAAATAGCCTCCAACACTCTACTCAGCAAATGGGATGCAGTCTATCACAGTGCCAACCATTTTGTCACCAAGGCGCCATATACTACTCACCACTGCGACGTGTATGATTTCGTTGGCTGGCCCTCAGTTCACATTAATCGCCAAACCCACTGGCTCCAAGTTATCTATAAGTCTTTGCTAGGTAAAGCCCCGCCTTATCTCAGCTCACTGGTCACCATAGCAGCACCCGCCCGTAGCACGCACTCCAGCAGGTATATTTCACTAGTCATCCACAAAGCCAACTCCTCCTTTGGCCCCCTTTCCTTCCAGTTCTCTGCTGCCAATGACTGGAACGAATTGTAATAATCACTGAAGCTGGAGTCTTATATCTCCCTCACTAACTTTAAGCACCAGCTGTCAGAGCAGCTTACCGATCAATGCACCTGTACGTAGTCCATCTATAAATAGCCCACCCAACTACCTCATCCCTTTTTTGATTGATTCCAAGATGCCGTAGCAGTTCAGACTTCATTGTCTTCGTCTTACCGTGTCCCGTGTATATATATATTTTATATATTTTTTATATGTTTAACCTCAGTTTCAACACACTCTCCTGCAACCAGCCTCACCCAATACATCCGGCACAGAGATGGCCACCTCGCTTCGCGTTCTTAGGAAACTATGAAGTATTTGGTTATTTTATGTATTATTTCTTATACTTTTACTCCAGGAAATCTTAAGTCTTGTTGTTATATATAGCCGGGAGGAACTATTGGATATAAGAGCAACGTCAACTTACCAACATTACGACCAGGAATATGACTTTCCCGAAGCAGATCCTCTTTTTGGTCAACCACCCAAGACAATGGATCAGATCCCAGCAGGCGACCGAAAACAACGGCATTGCAGAAGGGGCAGACGGAGCAGTCTTCTGTTTAGGATCCGTAGACGGCACTTTGCCCACCGCTCCCGAGCATACTACTCGCCAATGTCCAGTCTCTTGACAACAAGGTAGACGAAATCCGAGCAAGGGTTGCTTTCCAGAGAGACATCAGAGATGGTAACATTCTGTGTTTCATGGAAACGTGGCTCACTCGGGATACGTTATCAGACTCGGTACAGCCACCTGGTTTCTTCACGCATCACACCGACCAAAACAAACTTCTCTCTGGTAAGAAGATGGGGGGGTGTATGCCTTATGATTAACGAGTTGTGATGTGATCGTAACAACATACAGGAACTCGAGTCCTTTTGTTCACCTGACCTAGAATTCCTTACAATCAAATGGATATGTTCCGGACAACAATTTTGATGTATACGCTGATTTGGTGAGCGAGTTTATTAGCAATTGCATCAGTGATGTTGTACCCACGGCGACTATTAACCAGTTACGACGAGCAAACCAGTATCCGGGAGCATAACACAACTTTTCCTATTCATGAAAATCGCAAATGAAATGAAATAAATATATTCAAACACAAGCTTAGGCTTTTGTTAACAACACTGTCATCTCAGATTTTCAAAATATGCGTTACAGCCAACGCTAGACAAGCATTTGTGTAAGTTTAGCATGGCATAATGCTATGCTAGGCTCTGCTGGCAGCAGGCAACATTTTCACGAAAATAAGAAAAGCAACCAAATTAAATAATTTACCTTTGAAGAACTTCGGATGCTTTCACTCAGGAGACTCCCAGTTAGATAGAAAATGTTCCTTTTTTCCAAAAATATTATTTTCGTAGGCGAAAAAGCTCCTGTTTCTTCACCATCCTTGGCTGAGAAATTGACCGAAAAATGCTACAACCATAACGCCAAACTTTTTTCAAAATTAGCTACATAATATCGACAGAAACACGGCAAACTTTGTTTAGGATCCATCCTCAAGGTGTTTGTAACAAATATATTCGATAATATATCCATCGAGGCAGTTGGTTTCTCATAAGAAGCGATTGGAAAAATGGCTTCCTCAGTATTTTACTCAAGGTTTTCTGCGGGAGACACCATGTGACCACATGCCATATATGGTCCCTTACAGCCATTCTTCAAGGGAAATGCCTAAAAAGACATCACAATGCTGTAGACAGCTTGGGGAAAACGTGGAAAATGTAAGCTCATTCGTAGCTTATTCACAGCCATATAAGGAGTCATTGGCATGAGGCGGTTTCAAAAAATGCGGCACTTCCTGGTTGGATTTTTATCTGGGTTTCGCCTGTAACATCAGTTCTGTGGCACTCACAGACAATATCTTTGCAGTTTTGGAAACGTCAGAGTGTTTTATTTCCAAAGCAATTATATGCATAGTCAAGTCAATTATATGCATAGTCGAGCATCTTTTCGTGACAAAATATCTTGTTTAAAACGGGAAAGTTTTTCATCCAAAAATTAAAATAGCTCCCCCTAAATCCAACCTTCCCCAACCAGAAACCATAGATTGATGGCAGCATTCGCACAAAACTGAAAGCGCGAGCCACTGCTTTTAATCAGGGCAAGGCGACTGGAAACATGACCGAAAACAAACAGTGTAGCTATTCCCTCCGCAAGGCAATCAAACAAGCTAAACGTCAGTATAGAGACAAAGCAGAATTTGCAATTCAACGGCTCAGACACAGCAGGGTCTACAGTTAATCACGGACTACAAAAAGAAAACCAGCCCCGTCGCAGACCCCAATGTTTTGCTCCTAGACAAATGAAACCACTTTTTTGCTCGCTTTGAGGACAATACAGTGCCACTGACACGACCAACTATCAAAACCTGTGGGCTCTCCTTCACCGCAGCCAACGTGAGTAAAACATTTGAACGTGTTAAACCTCGCAAGGCTGCTGGCCCAGACGGCATCCCTAGCCGCGTCCTCAGAGCATAAGCAGACCAGCTTGCTGGTGTGTTTACGGACATATTCAATCAATCCCAGTCTGCTGTTCCCACATGCTTCAAGAGGGCCACCATTGTTTCTCTTCCCAAGAAAGCTAAGGTAACTGAGCTAAACGACTATCGCCCCGTTTTTTATCCAAAAATTAAAATAGCGGCCCGTAAATCCAACCTTCCCCAACCAGAAACCATAGATTGATGGCAGCATTCGCACAAAACTGAAAGCGCAAGCCACTGCTTTTAATCAGAGCAAGGCGACTGGAAACATGACCGAAAACAAAACCTGTGGGCTCTCCTTCACCGCAGCCAACGTGAGTAAAACACTTGAACGTGTTAACCCTCGCAAGGCAGCTGGCCCAGACGGCATCAATAGCACTCAATTCCGTCATTGTGAAGTGCTTTGAGAGACTAGTCAAGGATCATATCACCTCCACCCTACCTGACACCCTAGACCCACTCCAATTTGCTTACCGCCCCAATAGGTCCATAGACGACGCAATCACACTGCCCTAACCCATCTGGACAAGAGGAATACCTATGTAAGAATGCTTCATCGACTACAGCTCAGCATTTAACACCATAGTACCCTCCAAACTCGTCATTAAGCTCGAGACCCTGGATCTTGACCCCACCCTGTGCAACTGGGTCCTGCACTTTGACAGGCCGCCCCCAGGTGGTGAGGGTAGGAAACAACATCTCCACCCGACTGATCCTCAACACTGGGGCCCCACAAGGGTGCGTTCTCAGCCCTCTCCTGTACTCCCTGTTCAAAATGACTGCGTGGCCATGCACACCTACAACCCAATCGTCAAGTTTGCAGACGACACTACAGTGGTAGGCTTGATTACCAACAACGACGAGACCGCCTACAGGGAGGAGGTGACGGCCTGCGGAGTGTGGTGTCAGGAAAACACTCCAATTAAACAAAACAAAGGAGATGATCGTGGACTTCAGGAAACAGCAGAGGGAGCACCCCGCTATCCACATTGACGGGACAGTAGTGGAAAAGTTGTAAAGTTTTAAGTTCCTCTGCGTACACATCACAGACAAACTGAAATGGTCCACCCACACAGACAGCGTGGTAAAGAAGACGCAACAGTGCCTCTTAAACCTCAGGAGGCTGAAGAAATTTGGCTTATCCCTAAAAACACTCACAAACTTTTACTGATGCACAATCGAGAGCATCCTGTCGGTCTGTATCACTGCCTGGTACGGCAACTGCACTGCCCACAACCGCAAGGCTCTCCAGAGGGTAGTGAGGTCTGCGCAACGCTTCACTAGGGGAAAACGACTTGCCCTCCAGGACACCTACATCACCCGATGTCACAGGAAGGCCAAAAAGATCATCAAGGACAACAACCACCCGAGCCACTGCCTGTTCACCCCACTATCATCCAGAAGGCAAGGTCAGTACAGGTACATCAAAGCTGGTACCATCAGAGTGTTAAACAGCCATCGCTAACATTGAGAGGCTGCTGCCAACATACTGACTCAAATCTCTAGCCACTTTAACAATTATAAATTGGATGTAACAAATGTATAACTAGCCACTCTAAACAATGACTATTTATATAATGTTTACATCCCCTACATTACTCATCTCATATGTACAGTATATACTGTACTCTATACCATCTACTGCATCTTGCCTATGCTGTTCGGCTATCGCTCACCCATATATTTATATGTACATATTCTTATTCATTCCTTTACACTTGTGTGTGTAAGGTAGTTGTTGTGAAATTGTTTGATTAGTTGTTAAATATTACTGCATGGTCAGAACTAGAAGCACAAGCATTTCACTACACTCGTATTATCTGCTAACCATGTGTATGTGACCAATAACATTTGATTTGATTTGATCTGCTATTTTCTATACTTTAGAACCAGAACCCCCAACAGAAGCTAGCCAGCTAACTAGCTACTAGCTAATAGTCAGTTAGCCACTGCTAGTGGTCATCAGCTAACCTTAGCCTGGTCAACTCCTGCCAGTCTGCACAGCGCGTTTCAACCCAGAGCATACTGGACAGCTCTTTCTCCACATCTCCGTTTTCCAACCGCAAGCTCTGAACCTTTTAACCTGGATCATCGCAGCTAGCTAGCTGCTATCCGAGTGGCTACCCTCTGGCTTACGTCTCTGTCCTGAGGCAAGCACCAGTGAGCCTGGAATTAGCCTCGTGCTGGGCCCATCTCCAGGCTAGCTGAAGAGGCACATCAGCCACTCCTTGGGCTACAAGACATATTTTGCCAATCGGCCTGGCCCCCTTTTACTGTCAACCATGAGCCCCGCTGATTCCACCACGACTGGTATACCGAAGTATACGAAGTATACCGAAGTATCTTACACAAATGCTTGTGTAGCTTTGGTTGAAAAGCATATTTTGAAAATCTGAGATGACAGTGTTGCTAACGAAAGGCTAAGCTTGTGTTTGAATGTATTTATTTCATTTCATTTGCGATTTTCATGAATAGCATTATGGTAATGAGCTTGAGGCTATGATTACGCTCCCTTACGATGTAAGGCTGTTTGGCTCAGCTTAGTTGCAAGGAAGAACTTTGCAGAGGTTTCTGATTAACAATGCCATGCTGGTGGGTGGTAACATTCAAAGAAAACCCATCCCAGAAAAGAAACGTAGACTGAAAAGAATTAGCATGTTACCACTTCGGATTTCCCAATTCAAGCCAAAAACAATATACTTTGACAAAAATTATGACTTATTCAACATCATGCACTCTTATAAAAAAGGTTTCCAAAAAGATACCTCAGCTGTCCCCATATGTGAACCTTCTGAAGAACCCTTGTTGGTTCAAATTGTATTTGTCACTTGCTCCGAATACAACAGTGAAATGCTTACCTACAAGCCCTTAACCAACAATGCTTAAAAAAATAAAAATCAGTTTTAAGTAAAAATAGAAAATAAAACTAACTAATAATTAAATAACAGCAGTAAAATAACATGCAAGGTACAGAGTCAATGTGCGGGTGCACCGGGACATCATGGCACGCATGATAGAACAGCAGAATATGTACTGCAATCATTTTTTACCAATCTGCTCACCTCCGTTTGGACGCTCCTCTACTCATCAAGCAAAAATTGACAATAACAGAGGGGGTGTTTCCCCTATGAAAATGTCATGTTTTAAATAGATATATTTTTAAACCTTTTTTCTTTTATTGGTACTTGTCACGCCTTGGTCATTGTATCTTGTGTTTTTGTTATATGTTTGGGTAGGCCAGGGTGTGACATGGGTTTATATGTTGTATTTCGTATTGGGGTTTGTATTAATTAGGAGTGTGTATTAGTAGGGGTGTGTCTAGTTAGGCTTGGCTGCCTGAGGCGATTCCTAATTGGAGTCAGCTGATTCTAGTTGTCTCGGATTGGGAACCGTATTTAGGCAGCCTGAGTGCGCGTTGTATTTCGTGGGCGATTGTACCTGTCTTTGTGTTAGTCACCAGATAGGCTGTAATTTGTTTCACTTGTTTGTTGTTTTTGTATTTTCAATTATTTTCATGTACCGCTTTAGCTTCATTAAAAGGCATGAGTAACCTACACGCTGCATTTCGGTCTGCCTCACTTCAAACCACAGACGAACATCATTACAGTACTTACAGTCTTGTCCCATCGCTGCAACTCCCATATGGACTTGGGAGAGGTGAAAGTCGAGAGCCATGCGTCCTCTGAAACACGACCCTGCCAAGCCTCATTGCTTCTTGACAAACTACTCGCTTAACCCGGAAGCCAGCCGCACCAATGTGTTGGCGGAAACACCGTACAACTGGTGACAGAAGTCGGCGTGCATGCACCCGGCCCTCCACAAGTAGTTGCTAGAGCAGGATGGGACAAAGACATCCCAGCCTGCCTAACCCGGACAACTCTGGGCCAATTATGTGCCGCCTCATGGGTCTCCCGGTCGCTGCTGGCTGTGACACAGCCTGGGATCCACCCGGGTAGGTAGTGACGCCTCAAGCGTTGCGATGTAGTGCCTTAGATCTCTGTGCCACTCTGAAGGCTGCAGATTCTATCTTTAAGGGCGATGTTTTATTCCATGCTTTCATGGTAACACATTACAACCTTGAGGCTGCATTTGCTATTCACAATGAGTTATTTAGCTTGCCAATATGAGCTAACAACAGCTGATTCAAAGGGGATGTGTCGGATTTGAAAATGCTTCCGCAACAGTGAGCTGAGAGGATACACTTATGCTTCTTTCGGCGGGAGAGAGAGGAGGAAGAAGAGAGGAGGAAAAGTGGAGGAGGAGAACACTCTTCCGTTTGCCTACTAATGAATTTACACTCTCCTCAACCACATTCGGTTTCCGGGTCACAGAGGAGAGGTGAGGAGGACCGAGGAGTGGAGGAGAGGATGGAGGAGTGGAGGAGAGGACCGACTTTTGCCCAATTTATAATCTCCCTAGGTACGAGCATGCCAAGGCCAGCTACAGGCTCATGTCCATGTCTCCTCAGAGGTCCGCTGGCCTGACCCCTCATGGATTAGCTGTCCAAGTAAATGAAGCCAATTAGGAACCTCCCTCTCACCTCACAACTGGGGCCACGAGTGAACGCCTCAATGTGTTCACTGGCGGAGAGAGGAGGCGAACAGGGAATTAGATTCCCCCACCTCATTGTCTAAGACATGCACACTGGAGGGAGGGAAGTGTGTGTGTCTGTGTGTGTTTGTGTGTGTGCGTGTGTGTGAGAGAGGGTATAGATGGGGGTCTGTGTGTGGGGATGGGGTTTGGGGGGAGAACACAATATGAAGCTTTTGATGTAATCTTGATGAAAATTGTTGTGATACCAGCCCCTGATGTTTTTGAAAATTATGCATCATTCAATGATTTGCATGAAAATGAAGGTAAATCAGGATAACATCGAAGACAGTTCGATATAAGGAGTGCACTAATACAATGTTATCATTGAGAGGGTAGACATAAATTGGAATGCACATGATTTTGCAAACACCACTTCCTTTCTAGCTCAATGCTTAGTTTGGTGAATACAGTATTTCCTGTCTTTTGGAGCACTGATGGATACAGAATTTGTCGCACGGTGAAATAGATTGTTCCGGCGTTTTGGGATTTCCGAGGCTAGTTGGGAAAACATGCAGACATAACATGGAAATACAAGCTCATCCAGGTTTAAACAACAAATATCAGGTGACTGTTAAAGACTTAACCTGAGAGGATTATTTCAGGGGATTTATTTAAAACAATGTGCCACTAACCAAGTATGGTGCTTACCTTCAACAGATGTTACAGTTTTATTGGATTTTGCCTGGGGAGTTTACAAAGATGACACTCCAACACCCAGCTGCATGTTCACAGCAGATATCATATGATATTATTACTTAACTTAGTTCATCCATAAGGATCAGAATAGTTTTCAATGAAAGGGGCGAGAGATCCTTTGAGAAACTGAGAGATGCAAATTCTCAATCCCTGACGACTACAAACTTTGAGTGGAGGAAGATTTTTGTGAGAGGTTATAGTGAGATTTGGCAGCAAGAGCATGTTTGATCTATTTGGTTGGGTTTGCCGGCCTATTTGTCAGAGTTAATGTTAATCCCTGGGTTCGAGGGCCTTATCGATTTTATAAAACGTTTGCTAACATATTTATAAAAAATATTAATAACATGTTTTCATTAAAAATTCATTTTTGCATTCTCAAGTTTTGTTAAGGGCTCCCAATAACTCACACCGATGGCCACTCACAGCCATTAGTTCCCTTGTCTCCGCGCCTGCATCGGATAACTTTTGCATTCTGAAGTTGCTACCTAAACAGGCTGGTCGTTAGTTATTTTCTCATGTTTTGACCCAGTCGTTAATTCTAATCATTCTATTCATTCAACGTTGCTATGCTAAACAAATTAATAAGTTCAATAAATAATGATTTAGTAAATAGACAATAGGCCTACTTTGGCCGCACTGCACTGGTAAAATTAATGGAATTCTGTTTACGGTTTCCATGGTGAATTATTAGTTTCATGTTCATTCTTGGGCTAGCTAGCCTACTAGCAAGGGAGAGATCGCATTTGTAAAATTATACAGTACATTGTTGCAGAGGCAGACAGTTACAGTTATACAACCCACAACTGTTGGAAAACAAATATTAGCATGGAAAAATCATATTTAGATGTTTTTTCCCGAGCGACATGATGTTTCTGAATTTCCAGCCTGGGCTGCAGGACAGTGGAATTCTGAAATTAAAACATCATGGTATTTTGCTGGAGTTGTTGTTCACATATCAACCAATCAAAATCCAAGATCGAAACAATCCATTTTATAATGTGCAGTTACATATGCATATCGGGGCAATTTAAGATAGTGTTACGAGGCAATCTATTGTGAGAAGTAATGGTGTATTGTTGACACTTAAATCTCATTTTGAAGGGTTTTGTTGGAGGGTCTTAGATTATTTGCTACTGTTTGTGTCTCTCTTTATGTGTATGGTTTTAAAAATGATAGGTAATAATACTCAGTGTATAAAATTATGGTTGATAAATCTCCTTTTCCTTTATAGAAATAAGCATTAATCATGCTTGTGCAGTGGCTAACGTTCAAGGCCAAGGAATGATTCTTCCTGCCTGTCTCTATCCATAAAAATCAAGGATTTTTCTGTTCGTTGTTGCATTTAAAACTTTTTTTTTACCAACAATCATTACGTTTTTTACAATTAAATACATGCATGTAATTAATGCTGTGAGCATTGTGATCTCATATGGGCTATACAGCAAGGTTTATTATCCAATTCAGCAATCAACACGTAATAAAGAGTACATGATTATCTTGCAACCAAGTTCATTCCTAAACCACTGCCTGAGTCCATCCATCCTTTCTTATCTGTATTTGTACATCAGTGAACATACACATTCCATTTTTCCAATATCCGATGTGTGTGTCAACCTAGGGTTTGTGTGTGTGTGTTGTGGCATTATAGCGCAGTGACGCGGGGCCCGGGGACGTGTTCTGTCGTCCCCCAGACACTTCCATCCCTGTAATTAGTGTCTCTCTGCCTTTAATGACACATGATTTTAATGCAGAGCAGTTTCCACTCTGGGGCAGCATGGCGCTGCCGATGCTGCCTTCCTGGGGGAAATCATGAACTGCTAATTAAGTAATGGCCTCAAATCCACTTTTTCCCATCATCAGCACATTAGGAAGAGAGACTCGCAGGGACAGTGGACTTTTAATAACTTTTTAAAACAGGTATGGATGGGGAAGGATGGCGGTTGGCCTGGTGCCATTGGACCTTAAGGAACTTCTCTCAGGACACTATCTCCCTATCGGAAGTGAAGTTGAGAATGAGTCATAAAAAGTTGGGCCCCTCATGGGACCAAAGGGAGATAGTGAAGTATGGAAGAGAGAATTATTTTGTGTAAACATGTGCATAAGGCGAGGGAATGCAACATCTGGTCTGACAGACAGGCGACAGCACGATAAACGTTTGTCTTATTGCCAAAAAATAGCAAGTGCTACAAAATACAGGTACTGTTAAGAAAATGAAGGTGGAACAGATATTTGTATTATTATAGTAGCATCGAAGAAGTCCCAGAGATCGTCTCAAAGCCACGGTGACAGTATCTCCACTTTTCACCAGTAATGGGCCTAAAAGTATAAAGTGTGTCCTACACTCAAAATGCTGCCTTAAATGCAGGGAATAGAATTGTCAAGATACAGGAAAAACTCCCTTTACACAACCAACAAATTAAATATCCTGTTGTGCTAACAGAAAGGGGCCACAGCATGTCTAAATGAGCTAATTTGCCATATAAACCCAGTACATAATCAACAGATAATTTCCTTTGTGTCAGACGACCTGTCACTTAGTGTTTTACTAAACCTTTTATTTTCTCAGCCAATAATATATGTTCCAAAGTCATTTGTAATCATTTTCAAAATGGATATGCCCCCACAGTGCAATTTCGTATCAAGATCATTTATGGTTCGTTTAACGTCAATATCTGCTAAATGAAGTATGATGAGAACCTCTTATTCCCATGGAAGCCGTTGAAATCACTAGCGATTTTCTGTCTTTCTCCCAGCGTCTTAACATCATCTAAAATCCCACTGTAGCATTCCATTTATTATCCGTACACAATCCAATTACTTGTTCATTTCTCCCCATTGTTTGCTTGCATGGGAACAAATGGATACACTGTTGTGGTAAATGCCGGAATCTATATTTTCAGCCATTTACCACATTTCCTAACAGGTTCAAAGTTGTCTGTGGGATTTATTGTGGAATACATTATGTTCATACAAAAGAAAAATGTATTTGAATTGGGAGTTATATAAGCCTGTGCAAATATTGTGGCGGGTGAGTATTTTATTAAACAGCTTATTTTGGGGGATTTTAGCGCATGTAAATATTGATGATTGAAATTTAATCAGTGGACACTTTTGTCCAAATGGCACCGTGCTATACACTTTTTCACACATAGTGGTGAAAAGTAGTGCACTATAAGAAATAGGGTGCCATTTGCGACACACACTTTTTTACAACAGATAAAAGAGTGACCTTGTATGAGACAGTCTATGGCCAATGCTTCATTGCTTTAACATGAGTTCAATTGAGTTGGGCGCATCTGTCAGAAATTATTCTAAATGTATCACCACATAGTGGGAATCTGAGATATTTGATGAGTGGTGATTAAGTAGGGGTTATGAGGACCTCCTCTATACTGTGCCTCTTCTATTAGACATTAACCTAAGGCAATGTTATTGGCCTGTGGAGAAGCTTGTGTAGCCCTGGGTTTAATATCTCCATGCAATCTCACATGCCAGTCCCTGAGTTATTAGTAATCACCATCAGACCTGGGTTCAAATCATATTTTGAACCACACCATTCTGGCACCCCAGGCAGGCTCAAGCAAATACTATTTGAAATGAAGTCTGTTCATTTTTAGTCATGTTTAGGATATCAATAATAACACTTTCATGGCTACCAGAGAATCCAAATGCATGTCTCCCATTACATATGGAAGAGTTGATATGGAATACTAGTTTTGTTAGTGTAATGGCCGTTGGTGGAAGAAGCTGAGGACCAAATCGCAGCGTGGTACGTGTTCGTCATTTATTAAATACAAAGTAACAAAAAGTACAGAAACAGCTGTCAGGTGCAAAGCACCAAACAGAAAGCAACTACCCACAAAACCCATGTGGGCAAGAGGTACCTAAGTATGGTTCTCAATCAGAGACAACGATAGACAGCTGTCCCTGATTGAGAACCATACCCAGCCAAAAACAAAGAAATACAAAAACATAGAAAAGGGAGCATAGAATGCCCACTTTAGTCACACCCTGGCCTAACCAAAGTAGAGAATAAAAGTCTCTCTATGGCCAGGGCGTGACACTACCCCCCCCCCCCCAAAAGGTGCAGACTGGCCGCAAAACCTGACTCTAAAGGGGAGGGTCCGGGTGGGCCTTCCTTACGGCGGCGGCTCGGGTGCGGGACGTGGACCCTGCTCCACCTCAGTCTTGGCCCACTTAGGTGGCAGGCCCCCGACTGAGGACCCTCGAAGAGGGCGCCTCTGGACTGAGGGGTTGCGTTTCTGGCAGCTCCGGAGTGAAGGGCGGCTCTGGAGGGAGACCCTGGCGGCTCCGGGCTGGAGGGAGACCCTGGCGGCTCCGGGATGGAGGGAGACCCTGGCGGCTCCGGGATGGAGGGAGACCCTGGCGGCTCCGGGATGGAGGGAGACCCTGGCGGCTCCGGGATGGTTCTGGGAACAGGCACAAGACTCACCAGGCTGGGGAGACATACAGGCGGCCTCTTGCTTGGCCGAGGCACCGGATACACAGGGCCGTGGAGGCGCACTGGCGGTCTCGACCGCATAGCTGGCCCCACCCGTTCTGGCTGGATGCCAGCTTCCACCCGGCAAATGAGGAACGCTGGCACCGAGCACACTAGCCTGTGAATGCATGGCTGAGGCACAGTGTGCATCACCCCATAGCACGGGGCCTGATTAGTCACATGCTCGACCTGTTAAGCACGGGGAGTGGGCTCAGGTCTCCAACTTGACTCTGCCACACTCCCCGTGTTCCCCCCAAAAGGTTTTTGGGGCTGCCTCTCAGGCTTCCTCGCCAGCCGTGTTCCCTCGTAACGCTGGTTCCCTTCTCCTGCTGCCTCCACTCTCCTGGCTGTCTCCACCTGTTCCCATGGGAGGCGATCCATTCCAGCCAGGATCTCCTCCCATGTGTAGGATCCCTTCCCGTTCAGAATGTCCTCCCATGTCCATTCCTCCACGCTGCTTGGTCCATTTGTGGTGGGTAGTTCTGTAACGGCCGTTGGTGGAAGAAGGTGAGGACCAAAGCGCAGCGTGGTACGTGTTAATAATTTATTAAATAGAACTGAACACTAAATACAAAGTAACAAAAAGAACTGAAACAGCTCCGTCAGATGCAGAACACAAAACAGAAAGCAACTGCCCACAAAACCCATGTGGGCAAGAGCTACCTAAGTATGGTTCTCAATCAGAGACAACGATAGACAGCTGTCCCTGATTGAGAACCATACCCGGCCAAAAACAAAGAAAAAGGAACATAGAATGCCCACCCTAGTCACACCCTGGCCTAACCAAAATAGATAATAAAAGCCTCTATGGCCAGGGCGTGATATTAAAATTGTTATATTAAAATCAGAGGATTCACAATCTATGTAGATCTCCACTACAATATGAAAATAGTATTTCCAGGCTGTGGGACTTGGGTAGCGCATTGTGTTATTGGAATCCACAGCTCCAGCTGGAGATACACACTGTTCTCCCCTCTGACTTTTATTTGGTCAATAATGTTTGTCATACATCTAAGTGTACCGATGTCAGTTGTGACATAATACCACACCGTTCTTTAGAGTCCAACCGCATGCAAGCTTAGAAGTCAGGTTTGGGGAAAAAGTCTGAAAATGTAGCAGCTTCAGTGTGTCACGCACACATATTGAAGGTCCAATGCAGATGTTTTTTTTAACCTCAATATCAAATCATTTCCGGGTACCTTACTTTCTCAATAAATAATTTTGCAAGGTCTGTCTGTGAGTGGTCTGAATAGGGAAGTGTTACGAATCCCTTTTGGCCCGACAGTCTAGGGGGGATGGTAATGAGACCCGTAACAACTCATGCAAATTATAATAGTGACAAAGTAAAAGTGTGAACGAAATAACCAGGACAACTGAAATCTAGGGGGGGGGGGAGCAGGAAAAGGGGCTGAGCTGGACCCAAGGAAAGAAACAATAAATATTAAAAAACACCCCTAAGCTAGACTAGCCTACTTTAACAACAGCTAACTTACTAACCAAAAATACAGTGGGTGGTTCGCCCAGTTCTAAATAGTGTATTTAACAAAGTCTACCTAAGGGTAGTGTATGCCCATGGGCGACTTGTCTTGGTTTACCCCTTCTCCCACCAGCAAACAAACACCATAACCAAAAACAATACTCACAGGTGAGGACAAAGTGCTATGGAGGTGCTCAAACCAAAGTGAAGTTAATACACAACGAGAGAGTGAAACACAAAGACCTACAGACATGGCATTTACAGAGAGAATGCGCTCAAGAGCAAACAACTGACAGGGTTTTTAAACCAAGGGAAAGGAACTGTGATTGGGTAGGAAACAGGAGGAGGTGTGTCTTCTGATTGATGATTGGATCGGTGACTGATTGGGGAGTGATGATTTTCACCTATGAGGGGAGAAGGAGAGAAAAGAACACAGGATACACACACACACAGGATACACACACAGGATACTGGTATCCATAACAGGAAGGGAAAACTGAAAACTAGCTATTATTGGCAGAAATGTTTGGAATCCTCTTTCTTATTGGTATATTAACTAACTGGAGATGTCATCAGGCAGGCCAAAACTCCATCTCACAAAAACAGGTTGAAATTTAAGACTGTCTTTTCAGACAGCTCTTAAACTAAAAGGGAATTATTGTGATTTATCATCTTATCTAGAGCAATTTACAAGAGCAATTACATTTAAGTGCCTTGCTCAATATTTTTCACCTAGTTGACTGGAGGATACGAACTTGCGACCATTAGGTTACTGGCCAAACGCTCTTAGAAGCTAGGCTACCTGCCACCCCACAGTATTATTCCAACCTCATAGTGTGGAAATATATGTAAAACACAAGAAAATCACGTTTTTGGCTGCATTGGGTCTTTAACGGATGATTGTTTGACTGTCAGAATGGTAGTGAATCCAACTAAAATAACATGAACCTGTACCTTTCCTTCTCTAACAATCTGCATTCATCTCTGTGGGTTTCTACCTTTGTGTGGAGTTATTTTCAGAATCTTGTTTTGTATAATTTTAGCCAGAAGGGAGGAAGCAAGTGTCTGGGCAATTTCCCACCCTCTCTCGCTCTCTCTCTCTCTCTTCTCGCTCTCTCTCTCTCTCTGTCTATATGTCTGTCTGGCTCTCTCAATTTCAATTTAAGGGGCTTTATTGGCATGTGAAACATATGTTTACATTGCCAAAGCAAGTGAAATAGATAATAAATAAAAGTGAAATAAACAATAAAAATGAACACTAAACATTACACTTACAAACGATCCAAAAGAATAAAGACATTTCAATGTCAAAATATGTCTATATACAATGTTGTAATGATGTGAAAATAGTTAAAGTACAAAAGGGAAAATAAATAAACATAAATATAGGTTGCATTTACAATGGTGTTTGTCTTCACTGGTTGCGCTTTTCTTTTGGCAATAGGACACAAATCTTGCTACTGTGATTGCACACTGTGGTACTTCACCAAATAGATACAGGAGTTTATCAAAATTGGATTTGTTTTTGAATTCTCTGTGTGTCTGTGTAATCTGAGGGAAATATGTCTCTAATATAGTCATAGATTTGTGAGGAGGTTACGATAAGCAGCTCAGTTTCCACCTAATTTTGTGGGCAATGTGCACATAGCCTGTTTTCTCGAGAGCCAGGTCTGCCTTTGGTGGCCTTTCTCAATAGCAAGGCTATGCTCACTGAGATTTCCTTAATTTTGGGTCAGTCACAGTGGTCAGGTATTCTGCCACTCTGTACTCTCTGTTTAGGGCCAAAAAGCATTATAGTTTGCTCTGTTTTTTTCTAAATTCTCTCTCTCTGGCCTCTGTGTGTAACGGTTAACTTCAGTGGAAGGAGAGGAGGACCAAGGCGCAGCGTGGTAAGTGTTCATGATCATATTTATTTAAACTCAGAACACTAAACAAAATAACAAAGAGAATGAAACGAAACCTAAACAGTTCTGTAAGGTGATGAAAAACACTAAACAGAAAATAATCACCCACAAAACACAGGTGGGAAAAGGTGACCTAAGTATGATTCTCAATCAGAGACAACGAACGACACCTTCCTCTGATTGAGAACCATACATGGCCAAACACGTAGAAAATACAACATAGAAAAAAGGACATAGACAACTCACGCCCTGACCAAACTAAAACAAAGACATAACATAGGAACTAAGGTCAGAAACTAAATATTCATATATATCACACCAGGTATCTTAATAAATCTTGTCGTATCATAATTAGTTATTAGCAGAGATACTGCTTAAGCTCTTGATTTGTGAGGATCTCTTGGGACTCGCCCTAATTTTGAGTTGGAGGAGGGAGGCCTAGAATAATGGGGATGAGGCTGGGGGAGCAATATATTACCCCTACTGTAATTACTGTCCTGTAGCGCTCAAATGTTTCTGTTACAGCTACACATCTTATGTTCCATCACAACTTTTTAGTTCAACATTTAAACAACGAACTGTTAGCAAAAACATATGGCTCATCCAGGCATGTAGACATGTACACAACATGGTCCAAAGTATGTGGACACATGCTCTTTGGACATCTCATTCCAAAATCATGGGCATTAATATGGGCATTAATCTGGGAAGGCTTTCCACTAGATGTTGGAACATTGCTGCGGGGACTTGCTTCCATTCAGCCACAAGAGCATTAGTTAGGTTGGGTACTGATGTTGGGCGATTAGGCCTGGATGGACCTCGCTTTGTACACGGGGGTATTGTCATGCTGAATCAAGAAAGGGCCTACCCAAAACTGTTGCCACAAAGTTTGAAGCACATAATCATCGAGAATGTATGCTGTAGAGTTAAGATATTTCTTCACTGGAACTAAGGGGCCTAGGCCGAACCATGAAAAACAACCACAGACCATTATTCCTCTTCCAACAAACTTTACAGTTGGCACTATGCATTGGGGCAGGTAGCGTTTCTCCTGGCATCCTTCAAACTCAGATTTGTCCATCAGACTGCCAGATGGCGAAGCGTGATTCATCACTTCAGAGAACGTGTTTCCAGAGTCCAATGGAGGCGACCTTACACCACTCCAGCCGACGCTTGACATTGCACATGGGTCATCTTCAGCTTCTCGGCCATGGAAAAGCATTCCATGAAGCTCTCAATGAACAGTTCTTGTGCCGACGTTTGGAACTAGTGAGTTTTGCAGACGATTTTTACACGCTAAGCGCTTAAACCACTGGCTCCTGGTCATCTATAAGTCTTTGCTAGGTAAAGCTCTGCCTTATCTCAGCTCACTGATCACCATAACAACACCCACCCGTAACCTGCGCTACAGAGGGTATATCTCACTGGTCGCCTTTCCTTCCAGTTCTCTGCTACCAATGACTGGAATAAATTGCCTAAATCGCTGAAGTTGGAGACTTATATCTCCCTCACTAACTTTAAGCATCAGCTATCTGAGCAGCTCACCGATTGCTGCAGCTGTACACAGCCCATCTGTAAATAGCTCATCCAACTACCTTCCTCATCCCCATATTGTTTTTAAAACTTTTTTTGCACTTTTGCACACCATTATTTCGACTTGCACATCATCAACTGCACATCTATCACTCCAGTATTACTTCACTACTATGGCCTATTTACTGCCTTACCTCCTTACTCCATTTGCACACACTGTATATAGATTTTTCAATTGTTATTGACTGTATTTTTGTTTATCCCAGGTGTAACTCTGTGTTGTTGTTTTTTGTCGCACTGCTTTGCTTTATCTTGGCCAGGTCGCAGTTGTAAATGAGAACTTGTTCTCAACTGGCCTACCTGGTTAAATAGAGGTGAAATAAAAATAAAAATAAATCACTTGGCGGTCCCGTTCTGTGAGCTTGTGTGGCCTTCCACTTCTCGCCTGAAACATTGTCATCCCAAGATATTTCCACATACATAACAACACATACAACTCTAAAAAGGCACAAAATCTAAAAACGGACTTGTTGGAAAGGTGGCATCCTATGACGGTGCCATGTTGGAAATCACTGAGCTCTTCGGTATGGGCCATTCTACTGCAAATGTTTATTTTTGGAGATGGCATCGCTGTGTGTTGAATATTATACTCCTGTGAGCAACAGGTTTATCTGAAATAACCAAATCCACTAATTAGAAGGGGTGTCCACATACTTTTGTCTACATTCATCAGTCCCTAAATTGTAGGTAGCCTACCTTATGGGAACTTGTGTGTAGTTTAATCAAAGCCTGCTCCTACTCAAATCAAATCAAATGTATTTATATAGCCCTTCGTACATCAGCTGATATCTCAAAGTGCTGTACAGAAACCCAGCCTAAAACCCCAAACAGCAAGCGATGCAGGTGTAGAAGAACGGTGGCTAGGAAAAACTCCCTGGAAAGGCCAAAACCTATGAAGAAACCTAGAGAGGAACCAGGCTCTGTGGGGTGGCCAGTCGTCTTCTGGCTGTGCCGGGTGGAGATTATAACAGAACATGGCCAAATGTTCATAAATAACCAGCATGGTCAAATAATAATAATCACAGGCAGAACAGTTGAAACTGGAGCAGCAGCATGGCCAGGTGGACTGGGGACAGCAAGGAGTCATCATGTCAGGTAGTCCTGAGGCATGGTCCTAGGGCTCAGGTCCTACTAGAGAGAGAAAGAAAGAGAGCATTAGAGAGAGCATACTTAAATTCACACAGGGACAACGGATAGGACAGGAGAAGTACTCCAGATATAACAAACTGACCCTAGCCCCCCGACACATAAACTACTGCAGCATAAATACTGGAGGCTGAGACAGGAGGAGTCAGGAGACACTGTGGCCCCATCTGATGACACCCCCGGACAGGGCCAAACAGGAAGGATATAACCCCACCCACTTTGCCAAAGCACAGCCCCCACACCACTAGAGGGATATCTTCAACCACCAACTTACCATCCTGAGACAAGGCCCGAGTATAGCCCACAAAGATCTCCACCACGGCAGCCAGTGACTCAGCCCCTGTAATAGGGTTAGAGGCAGAGAATCCCAGTGGAAAGAGGGGAACCGGCCAGGCAGAGACAGCAAGGGCAGATCGTTGCTCCAGAGCCTTTCCATTCACCTTCACACTCCTGGGCCAGACTACACTCAATCATATGACCCACAGAAGAGATGAGTCTTCAGTAAAGACTTAAAGGTTGAGACCGAGTTTGCGTCTCTCACATGGGTAGGCAGACCATTCCATAAAAATGGAGCTCTATAGGAGAAATCCCTGCCTCCAGCTGTTTGCTTAGAAATTAGTGTACGTGTAGTTATGTATGGCAGGACCAAATCAGAGAGATAGGTAGGAGCAAGCCCATATAATGCTTTGTCGGTTAGCAGTAAAACTTTGAAATCAGCCCTTGCCTGGACAGGAAGCCAGTGTAGGGAGGCTAGCACTGGAGTAATATGATCAAATATTTTGGTTCTAGTCAGGATTCTAGCAGCCGTATTTAGCACTAACTGAAGTTTATTTAGTGCTTTATCCGGGTAGCCGGAAAGTAGAGCATTGCAGTAGTCTAACCAAGAACTGACAAAAGCATGGATACATTTTTCTGCATCATTTTTGGACAGAAAGTTTCTGATTTTTGCAATGTTACGTAGATGGAAAAAAGCTGTCCTTGTAACACTCTTGATATGTTCTCAGGGTCCAGAGTAACGCCGAGGTCCTTCACAGTTTTATTTGAGACGACTGTACAACCATTAAGATTAATTGTCAGATTCAACAGAAGATCTCTTTGTTTCTTGGGACCTAGAACAAGCATCTCTGCTTTCTCCGGGCAATTTTGGGGCTACACCATGTTTCATTGAAATGTACAGCTGTGTGTCATCCGCAGAGCAATGAAAGTTAACATTATGTTTTCGAATGACATCCCCAAGAGGTAAAATATATAGTGAAAACAATAGTGGTCCTAAAACGGAATCTTAAGGAACACCGAAATTTACAGTTGATTTGTCAGAGGACAAACCATTCACAGAGACAAACTGATATCATTCCGACAGATAAGATCTAAACCAGGCCAGAACAAGTCCATGTAGACCAATTTAGGTTTCCAATATTTCCAAAAGAATGTGGTGAGCCTCGGTCTGATGCCATTAAAAGGTAATTTACCACCTTCACAAGTGCAGTCTCAGTGCTTTGATGGGGTCTAAAACCAGACTGAAGCATTTCGTATACATTGTTTGTCTTCAGGAAGGCAGTGAGTTGCTGTGCAACAGCATTTTCTAAAAATGTTGATAGGAATGGAAGATTCGATATAAGCCGATAGTTTTTTATATTTTCTGGGTCAAGGTTTGGCTTTTTCAAGAAAGGCTTTATTACTGCCACTTTTAGTGAGTTTGGTACACATCCGGTGGATAGAGAGCTGTTTATTATGTTCAACATAGGAGGGCCAAGCATAGGAAGCAGCTCTTTCAGTAGTTTAGTTGGAATAGGGTCCAGTATGCAGCTTGAAGGTTTAGAGGCCATGATTATTTTCATCATTGTGTCAAGATATATAGTACTAAAACACTTGAGTGTCTCTCTTGATCCTAGGTCCTGGCAGAGTTGTGCAGACTCAGGACAACTGAGCTTTGAATGAATACGCAGATTTAAAGAGGAGTCCGTAATTTGCTTTCTAATAATCATGATCTTTTCCTCAAAGAAGTTCATGAATTTATTACTGCTGAAGTGAAAGCCATCCTCTCTTGGGGAATGCTGCTTTTTAGTTAGCTTTGCGACAGTATCAAAAAAGAATTTCGGATTGTTCTTATTTTCCTCAATTAAGTTGGAAAAATAGGATGATCGAGCAGCAGTAAGGGCTCTTTGATACTGCACGGTACTGTCTTTCCAAGCTAGTCGGAAGACTTCCAGTTTGGAAGTCTACTCTTGGGCTAAGAGCTTTTCTTGATTTAGTTATGCATTTCCCCCACTTACGGTTAAGAGGTGGGGAATCTGATTCTAGATCTGTACATATGGGAAATTTCATTCTGGAGCGTGTCTATGACTGTTCTGTGGATTGGGTCACAATGATCATCAGTACGGTGTCCATAGTAGAACTTCAACGGCCTAATCAGCAGAAGATGCATGTCTCTGCTTTTGCTGTGACTAGTCCTGCTCGTAATTCTGCCTTGCTGTTAGGGTCTCTAGCGAATCTGCTTTCAACCTAGGGCTGTAATGCATAACAAACAAATTCATTAAGAATTCAGGTCAAACCCAGTGCAGCAGTCTTTTCAACTGTTGTTAGCATCTCGAAACATTGAGCTGTCATGTTAGTTGTGTGTGTCTTTGTACCTGTTCCAGTGGGCACCGATTCTGCATCAGCTCATGCAGAAAGAATCTCTGATTACCTTAAAACACATGCCATGATATAAGACATATATTATTTATAGTGGTGATTCCTTCTAGTCATTTGAACAGGTGTTGTGACAGGTGTTTTATCCTCTCTGTGAGCAGCTAGCCTCAATTATGTTGTTTTAGTTCATTCTAATACATGTAAACATTTGCATTTGTTGTTGTTTAATTAATTTTTCCTCGAGAAAGAATTGCAATATGATCATGTTAATTAATTAATCCATATTCCATTAAGTACATTAGAATAATATTTTCCTTATCCTAAAGCCTGATACAAGGATATTAAAGGTTTTCTGACAACTCCAACTTAATTCTTTGCGCTGCTCTATCATTCCCTACATACTTCGGTCTGAGGCTGCCATCGTTGAAGTTGTTTGTGGTGACGTCAAAATTAGGGGTTTTGTACAAAACAAAGTAAACATTGATTGGATCATCTCTAACCAATCAGAGTGGCAAAGCAAATTATGAATTTGCAAACCTCCTTTTTTACCAATGTGTGTTTTGGCTCTGGCCCAACCCATCGGTTTCTGGGACCAACCAGTATGGTCAGAAAGTTTTTCTGTTCTAGAAATTGTCGACAAGACTTATTGCGAAGAAGAAATTATGTCCGTGGGCGTGGCGTAGCGGTTGGCCGGAGCAAGGAGTTTGGATCGCCAGGCAAATTAAAGGTAGCTCCAGATGGTCATCATTTCAATTCCAAGGCCTGACGATGGCAGATCAATAGCTAGGAGGTTGCTGGTTGAAGTCCCAGGCCTGGTGATGAAATGTGGAACTGAACTGGCAACTGGAGGACAGCTGGTTTCAGATCAAAGCTACCATTCACTACCAATGTTGGGAAAGGCACTTAACCCCTCAAATGCTCCTGGAGCTCTGTACTGCGGTTGACCCTGTATCTGTGTTTTCTATGAAGTCTGGGGGGAGTTCGGGGCTTGTAGCAGAACAAAAGACAAAATGTGTTTCGCAGATGGACAGTAGTTCATAATATTCTATTCTATGTTTTCTAGCATCTTCATGGGTAAATACCATCTTAGTTAAATAAAGGTTCAATTTAAAATGTACTAAAATAATAATTTAAGTGTCTATTGGAATTCATGACTGATGGATTAAAAATAACAAACATAAATAAAATGATTGGTATTTCTCTCTGTTCAACGTATACTCAGTGTCCCAAGAGTCTATACTGTTAAAGCCGTCGAGATATTTATTCTTGCTATTTGTTCATTTTATAGAAACAAGCAATATGAAACGATGCTAAGGCCTTCAGATTTTCTATTGGATTATAAATGACATTTTCACTATCTGCCCACACATTATTAAAATGTATTAAAATGCAGACTATACTGTCAAAACTAAATCGCACCAATATGTGTTTGTAAACCTATAAGGGCAAAGGCAGGTCGGGGACAGGCGAGAGTTCATAAACCAGGTCAGAGTCCAAACAGTACCAGGCGATAGGCAGGTTCGAGGTCAGGACAGGCAGGGGTTCAGTGAACAGGTCTGAGTCAAACAGTACAAGGGACTAGGCAGGCTCGAGGTCAGAACAGGCAGAGTGTTCAGGCAGGCGGATTCAGCATCAGGACAGGCAAGGGTCAAAACCAGGAGGTCTAGGAAAAAAAAGAGACTGGGAAAAATAGGAGCTAGGAGAAACGCTGGTTTACTTGGCAAAACAAGATGAACTGGCACAGAGAGACAGGAAACACAGGGATAAATACACTGGGGACTAATGGAGAAAACAGGAGACACCTGGATGTGTGTGGAGACAATCACAAAGACAGGTGAAACAGATCAGGGCATGACAGAACCAGACTATTCTCGTACATCTGTTAATATTAGAGAGAGTTTTGTAGCGAATTCAGGGAGTTACGCCAAGATATGTTGAGTTAAGGACACTACACTACACTACCCACTTCCTTAGGGAGAGCATGTCCCCACTCTTCTCTATACCAAGTCCCTCTACCATTGCCTCACTGCTGCCATACCACTGACATCAATGTAGCCAATTCAGGGGGTTGCCCATCCCTGAACTCGAAACCGGGTCCAGCAACTATCAACCCAACACCTCAGCTGATACACTAAGAGATCCTCTTGATGAGATCGCTAGATATTGGGTTAAGTCACTACAATATGCTTGGACATAGACTCCATCCACCTACTACAACTACTATGTACGTGATATTGACCCCATGTCAATTTGAGGCTAATGACATAAGAATCTGTGACTGTTCTTGCAAATCCAATATGCAGGCCCAACAGTGTTAATTTACAGTGCTATACTGATTTCCATACCCAACTATAACATCTTCCGTCAAGATAGAACTGCCAAAGGGGGAGGAGTTGCAGTCTACTGCAGAGATAGCCTGCAAAGTAATGTCATACTTTCCAGGTCCATACCCAAACAGTTCGAACTACTAATCTTGAAAATTACTCTCTCCAGAAATAAGTCTCTCACTGTTGCCGCCTGCTACCGACCCCCCTCAGCTCCCAGCTGTGCCCTGGACACCATTTGTGAATTGATTGCCCCCCATCTAGCTTCAGAGTTTGTTCTGTTAGGTGACCTAAACTGGGATATGCTTAACACCCCGGCAGTCCTACAATCTAAGCTAGATGCCCTCAATCTCACACAACTCATCAAGGAACCCACCAGGTACAACCCTAAATCTGTAAATAAGGGCACCCTCATACACATCTTCCTGACCAACTGGCCCTCCAAATACACCTCCGCTGTCTTCAACCAGGATCTCAGCGATCACTGCCTCATTGCCTGTATCCGCCACGGAGCCGCAGTCAAACAACCAACCCTCATCACTGTCAAACGCTCCCTAAAACACTTCTGTGAGCAGGCCTTTCTAATCGACCTGGCCCGGGTATCCTGGAAGGACATTGACCTCATCTCGTCAGTTGAGGATGCCTGGTCATTCTTTAAAAGTAACTTCCTCACCATTTTAGATAAGCATGCTCCGTTCAAAAAATGCAGAACTAAGAACAGATATAGCCCTTGGTTCACTCCAGACCTGACTGCCCTCGACCAGCACAAAAATATCCTGTGGCGGACTGCAATAGCATCGAACAGTCCCTGCGATATGCAACTGTTCAGGGAAGTCGGGAACCAATACACGCAGTCAGTCAGGAAAGCTAAGGCCAGCTTCTTCAGGCAGAAGTTTGCATCCTGTAGCTCCAACTCCAAAACGTTCTGGGACACTGTGAAGTCCATGGAGAACAAGAGCACCTCCTCCCAATTGCCCACTGCACTGAGGCTAGGTAACACGGTCACCACCGATAAATCCATGATTATCGAAAACTTCAACAAGCATTTCTCAATGGCTGGCCATGCCTTCCGCCTGGCTCCTCCAACCTCGGCCAACAGCTCCACCCCCCCGCAACTCCTCGCCCAAGCCTCTCCAGGTTCTCCTTTACCCAAATCCAGATAGCAGATGTTCTGAAAGTGCTGCAAAACCTGGACCCGTACAAATCAGCTGGGCCTGACAATCTGGACCCTCTACAATCTGGACCCTCTGAGACTATCTGCCGCCATTGTCGCAACCCCTATTACCAGCCTGTTCAACCTCTTTTTCATATCGTCTGAGATCCCCATGGACTGGAAAGCTGCCACAGTCATCCCCCTCTTCAAAGGGGGAGACACCCTGGACCCAAACTGTTACAGACCTATATCCATCCTGCTCTGTCTATCTAAGGTCTTCGAAAGCCAAGTCAACAAACAGGTCACTGACCATCTCGAATCCCACCGTACCTTCTCTGCTGTGCAATCTGGTTTCCGAGCCGGTCACGGGTGCACCTCAGCCACGCTCAAGGTACTAAACGATATCATAACCGCCATCGATAAAAGACAGTACTGTGCAGCCGTCTTCATCGACCTTGCCAAGGCTTTCGACTCGGTCAATCACCATATTCTTATCGGTAGACTCAGTAGCCTCGTTTTTTCAGATGACTGCCTTGCCTGGTTCACCAATTACTTTTCAGACAGAGTTCAGTGTGTCAAATCGGAGGGCATGCTGTCCGGTCCTCTGGAAGTCTCTATGGGGGTGCCACAGGGTTCAATCCTCGGGCCGACTCTTTTTTCTGTATATATCAATGATGTTGCTCTTGCTGCGGGCGATTCCCTGAGCCACCTCTACGCAGACGACACCATTCTATATACTTCCGGCCCGTCCTTGGACACTGTGCTATCTAACCACCAAACGAGCTTCAATGCCATACAACACTCCTTCCGTGGCCTCCAACTGCTCTTAAACGCTAGTAAAACCAAATGCATGCTTTTCAACCGTTCGCTGCCTGCACCCGCATGCCTGACCAGCATCACCACCCTGGATGGTTCCAACCTTGAATATGTGGACATCTATAAGTACCTAGGTGTCTGGCTAGACTGTAAACTCTCCTTCCAGTCTCATATCAAACATCTCCAATCGAAAATAAAATCAAGAGTCGGCTTTCTATTTTGCAACAAAGCCTCCTTCACTCACGCCGCCAAACTTACCCTAGTAAAACTGACTATCCTACCGATCCTCGACTTCGGCGATGTCATCTACAAAATTGCTTCCAACACTCTACTCAGCAAACTGGATGCAGTTTATCACTGTGACATCCGTTTTGTCACTAAAGCACCTTATACCACCCACCACTGCGACTTGTACGCTCTAGTCGGCTGGCCCTCGCTACATATTTGTCGACAGACCCACTGGTTCCAGGTCATCTACAAGTCCATGCTAGGTAAAGGTCCGCCTTATCTCAGTTCACTGGTCACGATGGCAACACCCTTCCGTAGCACGTGCTCCAGCAGGTGTATCTCACTGATCATCCCTAAAGCCAACACCTCATTTGGCCGCCTTTCGTTCCAGTTCTCTGCTGCCTGTGACTGGAACGAATTGCAAAAATCGCTGAAGTTGGAGACTTTTATCTCCCTCACCAACTTCAAACATCTGCTATCGGCAAATAGCCCATCCATTTTTACCTACCTCATCCCCATACTGTTTTTATTTATGTACTTTTCTGCTCTTTTGCACACCAATATCTCTACCTGTACATGACCATCTGATCATTTATCACTCCAGTGTTAATCTGCAAAATTGTAATTATTCGCCTACCTCATGCCTTTTGCACACAATGTATATAGAATCCACTTTATTTAAATTCCTATTGTGTTATTGACTTGTTAATTGTTTACTCCATGTGTAACTCTGTGTTGTCTGCTCACACTGCTATGCTTTATCTTGGCCAGGTGGCAGTTGCAAATGAGAACTTGTTCTCAACTAGCCTACCTGGTTAAATAAAGGTGAAATAAAATGTCAAAAAAATAAAAAAAGGTGTACAAAACATTAAGAACACCTGCTCCTTCCATGACATAGACTGACCAGGTGAATCCAGGTGAAAGACATGATCCTTTTTGATACCACCTGTGTAATGGAAAAATAGAGAGTGTGAACAATGATGGGCCAGTGATGCAAATGTTGAAGATATGTCTAGCGACTTGTTGGTACCGAGACCCAGCGAGATGACTCAATCCCGATTTATGGCATTGTTTAAATGTCAGATCATCTCTGGGCTATCACAGGGGTCAAACATACCTTGTCTGTGGCAATCGTGACGAAAAGAAATTCCCACAGACGTCCTAGGATCACTGAAGCTAGGAGAGGTGTAGACTAATGAAACTTGAATTGACTAAATTAACCTCTACGGGATAGATGTCCCTAAACCAGGACAGTTGTTGCTCAATATGTGATAACCTGACTAGAATTATGTTGTAAACAACAGCCAATTCCAGGACATAGATATGTCTTAATTGGGCAGAAAGCTTAAATTCTTGTTAATCCAACTGCGGTGTCCAATTTGCAGTAGCTATTAGAGAAAAAAAAGACCATTCTAATGATTGAAGATAGTGCACAACACCATAGTGCCTCTCCCCAGTGGGATATATCCACTGAATACCATTATGGGCCTATAGCCTTCACATAATAATAGAGTCAGATAGCAGATCATATTAGGGTCATAGACCACCTACACCAGGTATTCAGAGTTTTTTTGTCACACTTTCAAACAGTCCATTTATATTTTCCAACGGGGCTATACATTTGGATGTGGTTTTTTTCTCGTCTGAGAAGCCTCATTTCACTGCCAAAAATGTAATTAAACCATCTAGTGTTCAGTGAAATAACAACACAATGTCAAATACTGTTAGCCTTGTCAAATAATTAACTCTCCTGTGGAAATTCCACTATCAGTCCATATGTAGCCAAACGTAGCTGCTGCTCGTGTTGGTATCTGTACTGATGGCACAATAGCCATGACAGGGAGACATAGTGGAGTGGTAACACGTGTGCAAGCAGTTGCTCTCGACGCCACTTGGGTACACTGCAGCATCAACCGAGAGGCTCTTGCTGCCAAGAGAAAGCCTGACAGCTTGAAAGACATTTTGGACACCACAGTGAAAATGTTTAACTTTCTTAATTAAAGCAAGGCCCCAGAACTCTCATGTATTTTCTGCACTATGCAATGATATGGGCAGCAACCATGTAATGCTTTTACAACATACAGAAGGTTATCAAGGGGCAAAGTATTGACACATTTTTTTTAAATTGAGAGACGAGCTTAAAGATTTCATTACTGACCATAATTGTCTGACCGCTTGCATGATAACGAGTTTCTCACATGACTGGCCTATCTGGGTGATGTTTATTCTCACCTGAATTATCTGAATCTAGGATTACAGGGACTCTCTGCAACTATATTCAATGTGCGTGTCACGCCCTGGCCATAGAGAGGCTTTTTATTCTCTATTTTGGTTAGGCCAGGGTGTGACTCGGGTGGGAATTCTATGTTCTTTTTTCTATGTTTTTGTATTTCTTTGTTTTTGGCCGGGTATGGTTCTCAATCAGGGACAGCTGTCTGTCGTTGTCTCTGATTGAGAACCATACTTAGATAGCTCTTGCCCACATTTATTTTCTGTTTAGTGTTTTTATCACCTTTCAGAACTTTTTCGGTTATTCCTTTTGTTACTTTGTATTTAGTGTTCAGTTCTATTTAATAAATGATGAACACGTACCATGCTGCATCTTGGTCGTCACCTTCTTCCTCTGAATGCCGTTACAGTGTGGGACAAAATTTGAGGCTATGATTTAGAAGTTGGAGCTCTTGTCTGTCTGCATTAACAAGGTCAACACAGTTCTTTCCATCATTGTATGATTGTTCTGTGTGCAAATTAACTCAAGCTTACGGACAATGTCAAATGTGATATGGTGAAGCACCTGAATGAGTAGGGTGTGCAATTACGCAGGTACTTTCCCGAAACAGATGACACAAAACTGGATTCGTTATCGCTTTCATGCCCTGCCTCCAGTCCACTTACCAATATCTGAACGAGAGCCTCATCGAAATTGCAACAAGCGGTTCTGTGAATATTTAATTTAATCAGAAACCACTGCCACTGGATTGGGCTGTGCTCAGAGTATCCTGCCTTGGCAAATCGCACTGTTAATACACTGATGCCCTTTGCAATCACGTACCTATGTGAGAGTGGATTCTTGGCCCTCACTAGCATGAAAACCAAATACAGGCATAGACTGTGATTTAAGACTGAGACTCTCTCCAATACAACCCAACATTGTCATGTTTGTCATTTATTATCATGTCTTGTCCCTGTGCTCCCCATTCTATTCGTTTCCCTCTGCTGGTCTTATTAGGTTCTTTCCCTCTTTCTATCCCTCTCTCTCCCCCTCCCTCTCTCACTCTCTCGCTCTCTCTTCTCTCTATCGTTCCGTTCCTGCTCCCAGCTGTTCCTATTCCCCTAATCATCATTTAGTCTTCCCACACCTGTTCCCGATCCTTTCCCCTGATTAGAGTCCCTATTTCTTCCTTTGTGTTCCGTTCCTGTCCTGTCGGTTCCTTGTTTAGAATTCACCGTGCTGTGATTGTGTATCGCCCTGTCCTGTCGTGTTTTTGCCTTCATCAGATGCTGCGTGTGAGCAGGTGTCTCTGTCAGCTACGGCCTGCGCCTACCCGAGGACCTGCAGTCTGTGGCCGCTTCTCCTGTTATTCCCCTCTACAGACTAGAGGATTTCTGTTATTCCCTGTTTGGACATTTCCTGTTAAGGATTCAGGATTTGTCGTTTTCTGTTTGGACTTGAATAAACTCTGTTTCTGTTAAGTCGCTTTTGGGTCCTCTTTCACCTGCATGACAGAAGGAACCGACCAAGGAATGGACCCAGCGACTTCAGACGCTCGTTACACTGCCGTCAAGATCCAAGGAGCCATGCTCGGCAGACACGAGCAGGAATTGTCTGCTGCTCGCCATGCCGTGGAGAACCTGGCCGCTCAGGTTTCCGACCTCTCTGGACAGTTCCAGAGTCTACGTCTCGTGCCACCTGTTACTTCCTGGCCTGCCGAGTCTCCAGAACCTAGGGTTAATAACCCACCTTGCTACTCCGGGCAGCCCACTGAGTGCCGCTCCTTTCTCACGCAGTGTGAGATTGTGTTCTCTCTCCAACCCAACACATACTCTAGAGAGAGAGCTCGGGTTGCTTACGTCATTTCACTCCTTACTGGCCGGGCTCGAGAATGGGGCACAGCTATCTGGGAGGCAAGGGCTGATTGCTCTAACAAGTTCCAGAACTTTAAAGAGGAGATGATTCGGGTTTTTGACCGTTCAGTTTTTGGTAGGGAGGCTTCTAGGGCCCTGGCTTCCTTATGCCAAGGTGAACGGTCCATAACGGATTATTCTATTGAGTTTCGCACTCTTGCTGCCTCTAGTGAGTGGAACGAGCCGGCGCTGCTCGCTCGTTTTCTGGAGGGACTCCACGCAGTGGTTAAGGATGAGATTCTCTCCCGGGAGGTTCCTTCAGATGTGGACTCTTTGATTGCTCTCGCCATCCGCATAGAACGACGGGTAGATCTTCGTCACCGGGCTCGTGGAAGAGAGCTCGCATCAACGGTGTTTCCCTGCTCCGCATCGCAACCATCTCCCTCCTCTGGCTTTGAGACTGAGCCCATGCAGCTGGGAGGGATTCGCATCTCGACTAAGGAGAGGGAACGGAGGATCACCAACCGCCTGTGCCTCTATTGCGGAGTTGCTGGACATTTTGTTAATTCATGTCCAGTAAGAGGCCAGAGCCCATCAGTAAGCGGAGGGCTACTGGTGAGCGCTACTACTCAGGTCTCTTCATCTAGATCTTGTACTACTATGTCGGTCCATCTACGCTGGACCGGTTCGGGTGCTACATGCAGTGCCTTGATTGACTCTGGGGCTGAGGGTTGTTTCATGGACGAAGCATGGGTTCGGAAACATAACATTCCTTTCAGACCGTTAGACAAGCCTACGCCCATGTTTGCCTTAGATGGTAGTCATCTTCCCAGTATCAAATTTGAGACACTACCTTTAACTCTCACAGTATCTGGTAACCACAGTGAGACTATTTCTTTTTTGATTTTCCGTTCACCGTTTACACCTGTTGTTTTGGGTCATCCCTGGCTAGTATGTCATAATCCTTCTATTAATTGGTCTAGTAATTCTATCCTATCCTGGAACGTTTCTTGTCATGTGAAGTGTTTAATGTCTGCCATCCCTCCCGTTTCTTCTGTCCCTACTTCTCAGGAGGAACCTGGCGATTTGACAGGAGTGCCGGAGGAATATCATGATCTGCGCACGGTCTTCAGTCGGTCCCGAGCCAACTCTCTTCCTCCTCACCGGTCGTATGATTGTAGTATTGATCTCCTTCCGGGGACCACTCCTCCTCGAGGTAGACTATACTCTCTGTCGGCTCCCGAACGTAAGGCTCTCGAGGATTATTTGTCTGTGTCTCTTGACGCGGTACCATAGTGCCTTCTTCTTCTCCGGCCGGGGCGGGGTTCTTTTTGTTAAGAAGAAGGACGGTACTCTGCGCCCTGCGTGGATTATCGAGGGCTGAATGACATAACGGTTAAGAATCGTTATCCGCTTCCCCTTATGTCATCAGCCTTCGAGATTCTGCAGGGAGCCAGGTGCTTTACTAAGTTGGACCTTCGTAACGCTTACCATCTCGTGCGCATCAGAGAGGGGGGACGAGTGGAAAACGGCGTTTAACACTCCGTTAGGGCATTTTGAGTACCGGGTTCTGCCGTTCGGTCTCGCCAATGCGCCAGCTGTTTTTCAGGCATTAGTTAATGATGTTCTGAGAGACATGCTGAACATCTTTGTTTTTGTCTATCTTGACGATATCCTGATTTTTTCTCCGTCACTCGAGATTCATGTTCAGCACGTTCGACGTGTTCTACAGCGCCTTTTAGAGAATTGTCTCTACGTAAAGGCTGAGAAGTGCTCTTTTCATGTCTCCTCCGTTACTTTTCTCGGTTCCGTTATTTCCGCTGAAGGCATTCAGATGGATTCCGCTAAGGTCCAAGCTGTCAGTGATTGGCCCGTTCCAAGGTCACGTGTCGAGTTGCAGCGCTTTTTAGGTTTCGCTAATTTCTATCGGCGTTTCATTCGTAATTTCGGTCAAGTTGCTGCCCCTCTCACAGCTCTTACTTCTGTCAAGACGTGTTTTAAGTGGTCCGGTTCCGCCCAGGGAGCTTTTGATCTTCTAAAAGAACGTTTTACGTCCGCTCCTATCCTCGTTACTCCTGACGTCACTAGACAATTCATTGTCGAGGTTGACGCTTCAGAGGTAGGCGTGGGAGCCATTCTATCCCAGCGCTTCCAGTCTGACGATAAGGTTCATCCTTGCGCTTATTTTTCTCATCACCTGTCGCCATCTGAGCGCAACTATGATGTGGGTAACCGTGAACTGCTCGCCATCCGCTTAGCCCTAGGCGAATGGCGACAGTGGTTGGAGGGGGCGACCGTTCCTTTTGTCGTTTGGACAGACCATAAGAACCTTGAGTACATCCGTTCTGCCAAACGACTTAATGCCCGTCAAGCTCGTTGGGCGTTGTTTTCGCTCGTTTCGAGTTTGTGATTTCTTACCGTCCGGGTAGCAAGAACACCAAGCCTGATGCCTTATCCCGTCTGTTTAGTTCTTCTGTGGCTTCTACTGATCCCGAGGGGATTCTTCCTTATGGGCGTGTTGTCGGGTTAACAGTCTGGGGAATTGAAAGACAGGTTAAGCAAGCACTCACGCACACTGCGTCGCCGCGCTTGTCCTAGTAACCTCCTTTTCGTTCCTGTTTCCACTCGTCTGGCTGTTCTTCAGTGGGCTCACTCTGCCAAGTTAGCTGGTCATCCCGGTGTTCGAGGCACTCTTGCGTCTATTCGCCAGCGCTTTTGGTGGCCGACTCAGGAGCGTGACACGCGCCGTTCGTGGCTGCTTGTTCGGACTGCGCGCAGACTAAGTCAACTCTCCTCCTGCCGGTCGTCTCAGACCGCTCCCCATTCCTTCTCGACCATGGTCTCACATCGCCTTAGACTTCATTACCGGTCTGCCTTTGTCTGCGGGGAAGACTGTGAGAGCCGCCAATAAACGCAGGATTAAGAGTCCAAGGTATTGTTGCGGCCAGAGAGTGTGGCTTTCCACTCGCAACCTTCCTCTTACGACAGCTTCTCGTAAGTTGACTCCGCGGTTCATTGGTCCGTTCCGTGTCTCCCAGGTCGTCAATCCTGTCGCTGTGCGACTCGCTTCTTCCGCGACATCTTCGTCGCGTCCATCCTGTCTTCCATGTCTCCTGTGTTAAGCCCTTTCTTCGCACCCCCGTTCGTCTTCCCTCCCCCCTCCCGTCCTTGTCGAGAGCGCACCTATTTACAAGGTACATAAGATCATGGACATGCGTTCTCGGGGACGGGGTCATACTTAGTGGATTGGGAGGGTTACGGTCCTGAGGAGAGGAGTTGGGTTCCGTCTCGGGACGTGCTGGACCGTTCACTCATCGATGAATTCCTCCGTTGCCGCCAGGATTCCTCCTCGAGTGCGCCAGGAGGCGCTCGGTGAGTGGGGGGTACTGTCATGTTTGTCATTTATTATCATGTCTTGTCCCTGTGCTCCCCATTCTATTCGTTTCCCTCTGCTGGTCTTATTAGGTTCTTTCCCTCTTTCTATCCCTCTCTCTCCCCCTCCCTCTCTCACTCTCTCGCTCTCTCTTCTCTCTATCGTTCCGTTCCTGCTCCCAGCTGTTCCTATTCCCCTAATCATCATTTAGTCTTCCCACACCTGTTCCCGATCCTTTCCCCTGATTAGAGTCCCTATTTCTTCCTTTGTGTTCCGTTCCTGTCCTGTCGGTTCCTTGTTTAGAATTCACCGTGCTGTGATTGTGTATCGCCCTGTCCTGTCGTGTTTTTGCCTTCATCAGATGCTGCGTGTGAGCAGGTGTCTCTGTCAGCTACGGCCTGCGCCTACCCGAAGCGACCTGCAGTCTGTGGCCGCTTCTCCTGTTATTCCCCTCTACAGACTAGAGGATTTCTGTTATTCCCTGTTTGGACATTTCCTGTTAAGGATTCAGGATTTGTCGTTTTCTGTTTGGACTTGAATAAACTCTGTTTCTGTTAAGTCGCTTTTGGGTCCTCTTTCACCTGCATGACAAACATTGCATAGTTACGTGCATCCTTTCAAGCACATCGTTCTCATTAACCCGTGGTGAGTTATTCACAATATTTGATAAACAAATAAGGTTTTATATGTATTTATTTATTGTAAAGAGCAAAATAATGGATTATTATTACATGATTATTTGTGCCCTGGTCCGTTAAGAGCTCTTTGTCACTTCCCACGAGCCAGGTTGTGACACAAACTCACACTCATTCTTATGTTTAATAAATGTATTGTATAGTGTAGATGTGGCAGGGTTACAATGATGGCAAAAGCAACATTTGAGTGCGCGCTGACCCTGGTGCTAGAGGGGGTACGCAGCTAGAGGTTCTGTAATTCTAATTCTCTGTATTCCTCAGACAAAGTTAATTTTCACTATTCTACACATGAAGGGGAGGAGATGGGTTAAAGAAAGATTTTTAAGCCTTGAGACAATTGAGACATGGATTGTGTATGTGTGCCATTCAGAGGTTGAATAGGCAAGACAAAACTGAACTGGATATAGTAGTAGGTGATAGGCGTCTGTATCAAGAATGGACCACTACCCAAAGATCATCCAGCCAACTTGACATAACTGTGGGAAGCATTGGAGTCAACATGGGCCAATGCTTTCGACGCTTTGTAATGTCCATGCCCCAAAGAATTTAGGCTGTTCTGAGGTTAAAAGGGGTGCAACTCAATATTAGGATGGTGTTCCTAATCTTTTGTTTTTGTACACTCAGTGTACATTTTCAGATTCAACTATATCCTTTCCAGGAAGTGAAACAAACAAGTGACTTGATACCAGGATTTGAGTATCATGAAATTGTAACATTATCGGACTTCATCAAGTGAATTGGACGTATTTAACTCTCAAACACCTAAGAGACCAACACTACTAGTCAACTTGACACACAAATGACATGCAGGCTCCTAAAGGATATTTTTTTCATGTTACGAGATTTGCAGTGTGACTTTTTATAAACCACTTTTTATTTCTTGAACGTTCAAACACCCGATATCTGGCCGACGCACAAATGACATGCATGGACTCCTGATGGAAGAAAAGAAAAGAGTATTACAATGTGAAATTTTGCTAATCCACTTTGAGGGTCTCCTGGATAGGCCCTCTAATGTTTCTGGCTAATTAGACTCCCAGGGAGTTGAAGCCTGCTGCGGTTTGGGATCCCATCAGGAAGGGGAGTCAGAGTGGTATTCTCCAGGGCAGAGGGGACCTGTTATTGTGTGTCAGCTGGAGGAGATGAATGCCTACTCTCCAGCGATGCGTGCCAACAGCCGTTGTTTCAGACCACTGATAAACTATCCTATGTTCTCCTCTGTACAACTAACTCCCTTACCCATTCTTCAAAACCCAGTTAATCTCAGCCCCACAGAATGCCCCAGCACCACCGCAACAGTCCAGAATGATGGGGAGCAAAGTGTGTGTACTCTGTTAGCATGGGCCTGTGTATGATGGTGCATACAATGACTTTACTCTTGTGTGTGTGTACCTGTTTGTTTGTGTGTTCCCGTATGTGCACTGTCTGGATATCAGTAATTGTGTGTGCCTGCCTATATGGACAATTACATGCATTTGTGTTGCTAAACATACAAGCGTGTGCACACATGGCTACATACATGTGCATGTGTGTATATTTCTTAATGTAAACATGTACAGTGCATTTGGAAAGTATTCAAACCCCTTGAGTTTCTCCACATTTTGTTACATTACAGGCTCATTCTAAAATGTATTCAATAGTTTTTTCCTCATCAATCCAAATACAACACCCCATAATGACAAAGCAAAAACAGTTTTTTTTTTTTTTTTTGCAAATGTATTACCAAAAAACCCTGAAATCACATTTACATAAGTACTCATGCAATACTCAGTACTTTATTGAAGCACCTTTGGTAGCAATAACAGTCTCAAGTCTTGGGTATGACGCTACAACCTTGGCACACCTGTATTTAGGGAGTTTCTCCCATTCTTCTCTGTAGAATCTCTCAGGCTCTGTCAGGTTGGATGGGGAGTGTCGGTGCACAGCTATTTTCAGGTCTTTCGAGAGATGTCTGATGGTTTCAAGTCCGGGCTCTGGCTGGGCCATTCAAGGACATTCAGAGACTTGTCCAGAAATCACTCCTGTGTTGTGTTGGCTGTGTGCTTAGTGTGGTTGCCCTGTTGGAAGGTAAACCATTTCCCCACTATTGGTTCCTGAGCGCTCTGGAGCAGGTTTTCATCAAGGATCTCTCTGTTCTTTGCTCAGTTCATATTTCCCTCGATCCTGACTCCCAGTCCCTGCCACTGAAAAACATCCCCACAGCACGATGTTACCACCACCATGCTTCACCGTATGGATGGTGCCAGGTTTCCTCCAGACGTGATGCTTGGCATTCAGGCCAAAGAGTTCAATCTTGGTTTCATCAGACCAGAGAATATTGTTTCTCATGGTCTGAGAGTCCTTTCAGTGCCTTTTGGCAAACTCCAAGTGGGCTGTCATGTGCCTTTTACTGAGGAGTGGCTTCCAACTGGCCACTCTACCATAAAGGCCTGAATGTTGAAGTGCTGTTCTTCTGGAAGTTTCTCCAATCTCCACAGAGGAACTATGGAGCTCGGTCAGAGTGACCATCAGGTTCTTGGTCACCTCCCTGACCAACATCCTTCTCCCCTGATTGCTCAGTTTGGCGGGGTGGCCAGCACTAAGAAGAGTCTGGGTGTTCCAAATGTTTTGCATTTAAGAATGATGGAGGCCATTGTGTTCTTGGGGACCTTCAATGCTGCAGACATTTTTTCGTACCCTTCCCCAGATCTGTGCTTCGAAACAATCCTGTCTCCAAGCTCCACTGACAAGACCTCATGGCTTGGTTTTTGCTCTGACGTGCACTGTCAACTGTGGGACCTTATGAAGACAGTTAAGTGTCTTTCCAAATAATGTCCAATCAATTTAATTTACCATAATCAAGATATAGAAACATCTCAAGGATGATCAATGGAAAGAGGATGCACCTAAGCTCAGTTTCGAGTCTCATAGCAAAAGGTCTGAATACTTATGGAAATATGGAAATATTTCTAAAAACCTGTTTTTACTTTGTTATTATGGGGGTATGGTGTGTAGAATGATGAGGGGCAAAAACAATTTAATCCATTTTAGAATAAGGCTGTAACGTGACAACATTTGGAAAAAGTTAAGGGGTCTGAATACTTTCAAGGGTTCTGAATATGTGCTTGTGCATTAATTTATAATCACGTGTAGCTGTGATTATAAATTAGTACATTTTTAAAGGCATTACATGCTAATTAGGTTTGGACTGAACATACAGTATAACATAAAATATGACCAATAGGCTATTTGTGGTATTGGAATGCTGAACCGAGCTCCCCTCATAACAATAACAGCTAAATGAAATTGTGTGTCCATTAATTACTATGTTCTTTTTCTTCCCTGTGTGTTTTTTGCAATGCTAATTACGTTATAAAATTACATTGGCAGCCATGCCTGAAAGTAGACCTCATCAAATCCACACCAGTGTTAATGATGCCTGTTGTCGCACAAAGATCTCTGTCATAAAAAAAAGCCTGAAGTCAGTTGAGAGACCATTGGAGATTCATTTTCAAGTGAAGCGCTAGCTATCACATTTCAGGATCAATATTTGTCCATATGCTGGCCCTCTCAGTTGCTCGCTATGACCCTGTTTGTGGTTGAAACTTGACCTCTGTGTGCTTTGCTTACCTCTCTCATTAACCTTTGTGCAACCATTAAAAAATGTGTGGGAATTTGAGCCAGCCAAACACAGTGAACACAGAGCAAAGTACAAATGTCTGTGTCATGCTGGGATAGAATATGTTAGGAGGGTTGGATCTGGGGCCAAGGCCAGATGAAGTGAGCTATTGATCTAAGGTGGATTAGAGGCTCCTTTTCAGGGAATAATGTCTCCCCTCACTGATTACAGCCCTCATCAATTAACTTGGCCCGCCGCCAGAGGCATATCAAATAGCTTTAGCACTTGGCCATGAACAAAAATAAGTCCTGTGACTGGCAGCGATCTCCTCCTCCTTTTTTGCCTCTATTTACTTTTAAAAAACAGCGCAAGGGAGAATTATGTGCTGAACTACACCATTCGTTAATGAGCTTTTAACCCCTGCGTGTTAAATATTTCAGTTCACTGTATTTTAATTTTGAGGATTTACAGGCAATAAACCACCTAAGGAGTGAACCGTATGCCGAGCCAATTGTGGTCGGTGCAGTAGGGCTACTGATAGTAGTCAGCATAGTTCATCCAACGGAGTTAAATCCCCGGACTCCTGAAGAAAAAAAAATACCAACCAGGAACTTTAGGTTAGAAATTCAAATTTAAATGGTATATAGCAAGGTTGAATGTGAATGTGTATACTACGATGTCCATATCAAGTCTTGAGGCTGTCCAACTGTAAACAAATTAAAATGATAGAAACATGTTTTTTTACAAAAGGGTATCAGAAGTATAATGTGAGCTTCTAATCTTGCCCAGAACCTGGCTCGGTTGTGATTCCATCAACTACCTCTTTATTATTAATGATGAAAACACTACAGATGTTGTTTAATCACAGCTCCAATTGGATGCATAATTGAAAGCCAGTCTAACCAAAGTCAGTTCCAAGCCTCTTCGGTTGGCTCTTTCTCTAGATAACAAATCAACCAAAGGGTTGGATTTACTGTTTGGAAAGGAAAATTGCCATGACAGCTATGTTTACTGCTATTTTCCAGAATGAGATGATGCAACCTTTAAGTCACACCACAGCAGATGGAGCTGTCCGGCTGTGATGGCTCCCTCTGATTCTTGCTAACCCATTCTGTTTTGCCCAGCAATAGCTGTCGTAACAATGGCTTACCTGTTGCCAAAGTCTGGACCTAAACGCTCCAATCCAGGCCAGATGGGTCTGTCCAGAACTCCACTGTGCCCAGTGGTCCACAAGTCCAGTCACAGGTTGTGGAAATTGAGATTTATTTTACCTGTCTAGCCTCCCCTCGGCTATGTGATGCTGTAGGATTCGTTTTCCTATTGTGGAGGCCCAATGTTGTGAGGACACAGCGATAGAGCTGGTATGAGTTTCTAATCTTGGCCTTGCATAAATTCTCACCCTATCTAGAACCCGCCACCCCACTGCAGCCCCATACCGCACATCTACCAAACATTCCAGTCCTTCCGATTAGAATTTCCTACATGGGAGGAGGGAAAAACACTGTAACAAAATAGGGGCATTAATGTGTAAACTTTTTATTGAACAGCTGTTGCTTCCTGAGGTAGTGTCTCAGAGGCTGCTGCAGTCCAATCAGAATGCCTTAACAAAAATACAGTGGGTGACACGGGGGCATTATTGTCTCATACCTAATCAATGTTTGATGCCTACTGTGCTGTGAAAAAGTATTTGCAAATACTTTTCACGGCTCTGTATTACTTTGCCTTAATTTAGGTATTAGCATAGAGATAGGTATATTGATTGTCCTGTTATTTTAATTTAATTTAATTTTACCTTTATTTAACTAGGCAATTCAGTTAACCTCTCTGAGCACGGAACCCGGTAGCGGGCTGAAATTCCACAACATACGGTGATAAGTAGTCATATTAAACATTTATGAAAATACAAGTGTCTCACATGTATCGAAAGCCTAGAATCTTGCTAATCCAACTGCGTTGTCAGATTTAAAAAAGGATTTACTGCGAAAGAATACGATGCGATTATCGGGGCATAAAGCCCCATAAACAACAACCATTTCAACCAGCACAGGCGTAACATATAATCACAAACTGCATTAAAATAAATAGTTTACCTTTGACAATCTTCGTTTGTTTGCAATTCCAATGCTCATTGTTACACAATGAATTATCTTTTGTTTGATAAAATCCGCTTTTATAGCCTAACATGAAACATTTTGTGAACCGCTTGTGTCGTGAATTCCGTCTCATTCCATTTTCGACGACACATTCCAGGGAAATAACCCACACAGAACGTGACTTTTCTAGTCATGTTTGGTTTCACTGCAATCAACTGGTTTGTTTGTAACACAATCAAACCTGATGTGTCATTTTGCGGGACGTATTGACTGAAGGAAACCGATTTGAAGACAACAAGTCATGACATCATTGTGCACCAATGATTTGCCCGCTGTTTCGTTGATTGACTGTATTTTAACCCAATAACCACTGATCGTCTTGAAATCTAGCTGGGTAGATAGCCAATGAGCTGAGGTAAACGGCAATAGGTCATGTTTATGTGTTGCAATACCAACCCATGTAGTAAGCTCCGGTGTAAAGTGAGTAATTCGCTATTGAGTAATTCGCTATACCGGAAGGAGAAACTAATATTACGCACAGCATTATTTTGCATATTCAGCTGTTTATATATCAATCATTATGGCGACTAAGTCAGAGAAAGTCTAGATATACAGATGTACACACAATTTTAGAATAAATTGATTGGGAAAGTGAGACAGAGATTGTTGTAGGACGATTCATTTAGCGATTGTGGAGGAATATTTTTTGAACGGGAGAGGGTATTGTTTTGGACTGGTAAGTTATTATCATGCTAATGCCCTTGTTAGAAATTAATAATATAAACTATTATTTGATTTTTAAAATTTATTTTAGAAGCAATATATAAACATGTAATGTCATGAAATGTGAGATGCGCGTGTCTGCCGCCCCACCCCAACCCACATGAATTAGCCTATTTGAGGCTGTTGAGGGGAGGGCAGGCCCACAACAATGGCCAAAGTGAAATGGAGACAGTAGATACAGCTGGTCTGTCATAATATAATATAGACAGTAGATCTAGCTGAAAAGTCATAATATAAAAGAGACAGTAGATCTATCAGGTCATAATAATATATTCAACCTTATGTTCCCCGTACTCTATATATATATACATATATATATATATATCTGTTTATTATACCTGTTGATACAGGGCTCATATGTGAAACTATTCCAACTGAACATTTTCTTTCACAGTGAAACTGACTCCGAATGGCAGCCCCCAGGGCCAAGGTTTCCTTCCCCCACTGAAGCTGGTTCATCCAGCTCCTGCCACAAGTGGTGTTCATCTGCCCAAATGTATTTCTGCAGGCATGGATGTGCCTCAGGGCCAAAAGGGCACAGCATGGAGGCGTCACTGTGTTCTTTGCAAAATTAAGTCCCCCATCACCTGCGCCACATGCTTGGTGACCCTCTGGTTTACAGCAGAAAGAGACTGCTATTGCACCTGGCATCAGCAGCACAATATTGTGTAGAGCTTTGGCAAAGTGGGTGGGGTTATATCCTTTGTTTGGCCCTGTCCGGGGGTCTCATCGGATGGGGCCACAGTGTCTCCTGACCCCTCCTGTCTCAGCCTCCAGTATTTATGCTGCAGCAGTTTATGTCTCGGGGGGCTAGGGCTAGTTTGTTATATCTGGAGTACTTCTTCTGTCTTATCCGGTGTCCTATGTGAATTTAAGTATGCTCTCTCTAATTCTCTCTTTCTCTCGGAGGAGGACCTGAGCCCTAGGACCTGGCATTATGACTCCTTGCTGTCCCAGTCCACCTGGCCTTGCTGCTGTTCCAGTTTCAACTGTTCTGCCTGCGGCTATGGAACCCTAAACTGTTCATATTAACTCTTGAGGTGCTGTCCTGTTGCATCCTCTACAACTACTGTGATTATTATTATTTGACCCTGCTGGTCATCTATGAACGTTTGAAAAACTCGGCCACGTTCTGTTATTATCTCCACCCGGCAGAGCCAGAAGAGGACTGGCCACCCCTCATAGCCTGGTTCCTCTCTAGATTTCTTCCTAGGTTTTGACCTTTCTAGGGAGTTTTTCCTAGCCATCTTGCTTCTACACCTGCATTGCTTGCTGTTTGGGGTTTTAGGCTGGCTTTCTGTACAGTGTCACGCCTTGGTCTTAGTATTTTGTGTTTTCTTTACTATTTGGTCAGGCCAGGGTGTGACATGGGTTTATGTTGTTGTATTTCGTATTGGGGTTTTTGTATTATTGGGATTGCGGCTGATTAGGGGTGTTGTATAGGCTTGGCTGCCTGAGGCGGTTATCAATCAGAGTCAGGTGATTCTTGTTGTCTCTGATTGGGAACCGTATTTAGGTAGCCTGGTTTCGCTTTGTATTTCGTGGGTGATTGTTCCTGTCTCTGTGTATTTTCACCAGATAGGCTGTAATATGTTTCACGTTCCGTTTGTTGTTTTTGTATATGTATAAGTTATTTCATGTATCACGATCTTTGTTCATTAAAGACATGAGTAACCACTACGATGCATTTCGGTCCGACTGTCTTTTGACAACCGAAGAACGCCGTTACATACAGCACTTTGAGATATTAGCTGATGTACGAAGGGCTATATAAATACATTTGATTTGATAGAGGACTGAGGGTCTTCCAAATATTGAAAGTGTGTAAATAGTTACCCATGTTATTTTGTAAATGTATTTTTTTTTCTCATTTTTTTCCCATATTTTTTTTCTCCATTTGGGGGGGTGTGTTAGAATACCATTTTGGTATTTTGTATGTAGTTATTTGTTTCAAAATGTATACCTTCACCCATTTGGCCACTTGGGTACATTTGGGATACTTGTGTGGGACACCTGGGTGACTTCATGATACATGTCATGTAGCACACACATTTTGGAAGTTATCATTCTGAAACTTTGAAGTACTGTTGCCCTCTTATATTTTTCACTGAAATTGTCCCCATCATCCTATCTGAATGTTTGTTTTATCTTGTTCATTTTAAAGATGATGATACAAAAATAAAAAATGTGTTTTTTTTTATTGTATTATCTAAACCAGATCTATTGTGTTATATTCTCCTACATTTAATTCACATATACACAAACTTCAGAGTGTTTTCTTTTAAATGGTACCAAGAATATGCAAATCCTTGGTTCTGTGTTTAAGCTACAGGCTGTTAGATTTGCGTATGTCTTCAGGCGAAAATTGAACAAAGTAGGGGGTAGCTCTAAGAGGATAATTATTAAAAACAAATTCTTATTTTCAATAATGGCCTAGGAACAGTGGGTTAACTGCCTTGTTCAGTGGCAGAACGGCAGATTTGTACCTTGTCAGCTGGTGGATTTGAGCTTGCAACCTTTCAGTTACTAGTCCAATGCTCTAACCACTAGGCTACCCTGCCGCCCCATTTTTACTGTATTAATTACGAATTGTGTCCACTGACATACAGGCACACCTATACAATTGATTACATATTTCCAAACTTCAATCTTATCATAAAATGTATGCTATCTTAAAGATGCAGTCTGGGATATTAAAACCTCTCTGGGATAGGCGTCCCGCCAGTAGAACACCCAACGACAACTTCCGGTGAAATTGGAGGGCGTGCATCATAAAAATGATGGATATTAATTAAACATCTAAGTACATAGAAGTGTCTTATATCGTTTAACCAACAATGCAATTTTATTTGTTTCTTTTGTGTTGTTCGTAACTTGTTTGTACATAATGTTATTGCTACAGTCTCTTATGACCGAAAAGAGCTTCTGGACATCAGAACTGTGATTACTCACCTCAAAATAGACAAAGAGTTTTTCTTCAATGAGTCGGACGGGAGGGAGATACTATAGACACCCGGCCAGGCCCAGATCCATGTCATTCGCTGGAGAAGAAACCCTGATCTTTTTCCGCGAAATCTCAGTTGCCTTGTGAGGATCAGGCGACGAGTGGCTAATCTGCCTTTGCCTTCCTGCTAGCTAACGTGCAATCAATGGAAAATAAATATGACGAACTGAAAGCATGTATATTCTACCAACGGGACATTAAAAACTGTAATATGTTATGTTTCACCGAGTCATGGCTGAACTATGACATTAAGAACATAAAGCTGGCGGGTTATACACTCTATCAACAGGATAGAACAGCAGCCTCTGGTCACTCACCGGGTGGGGGCCTATGCATATATGTAAATAACAGCTGGTGCACAATATCTAAGGACGTCTTGAGGTTTTGCGCTCACCTGAGGTAGAGTATCTCATTTTTTATTTATTTTTTTATTTCACCTTTATTTAACCAGGTAGGCAAGTTGAGAACAAGTTCTCATTTACAATTGCGACCTGGCCAAGATAAAGCAAAGCAGTTCGACAGATACAACGACACAGAGTTACACATGGAGTAAAACAAACATACAGTCAATAATACAGTATGAACAAGTCTATATACAATGTGAGCAAATTAGGTGAGAAGGGAGGTATAGGCAAAAAAGGCCATGGTGGCAAAGTAAATACAATATAGCAAGTAAAACACTGGAATGGTAGTTTTGCAATGGAAGAATGTGCAAAGTAGAAATAAAAATAATGGGGTGCAAAGGAGCAAAATAAATGAATAAATAAAATACAGTTGGGAAAGAGGTAGTTGTTTGGGCTAAATTATAGGTGGGCTATTTACAGGTGCAGTAATCTGTAAGATGCTCTGACAGTTGGTGCTTAAAGCTAGTGAGGGAGATAAGTGTTTCCAGTTTCAGAGATTTTTGTAGTTCGTTCCAGTCATTGGCAGCAGAGAACTGGAAGGAGAGGCGGCCAAAGAAAGAATTGGTTTTGGGGGTGACTAGAGAGATATACCTGCTGGAGCGTGTGCTACAGGTGGGAGATGCTATGGTGACCAGCGAGCTGAGATAAGGGGGGACTTTACCTAGCAGGGTCTTGTAGATGACATGGAGCCAGTGGGTTTGGCGACGAGTATGAAGCGAGGGCCAGCCAACGAGAGCGTACAGGTCGCAATGGTGGGTAGTATATGGGGCTTTGGTGACAAAACGGATTGCACTGTGATAGACTGCATCCAATTTGTTGAGTAGGGTATTGGAGGCTATTTTGTAAATGACATCGCCAAAGTCGAGGATTGGTAGGATGGTCAGTTTTACAAGGGTATGTTTGGCAGCATGAGTGAAGGATGCTTTGTTGCTAAATAGGAAGCCAATTTTAGATTTAACTTTGGATTGGAGATGTTTGATATGGGTCTGGAAGGAGAGTTTACAGTCTAACCAGACACCTAAGTATTTGTAGTTGTCCATGTATTCTAAGTCAGAGCCGTCCAGAGTAGTGATGTTGGACAGGCGCGTAGGTGCAGGTAGCGATCGGTTGAAGAGCATGCATTTAGTTTTACTTGTATTTAAGAGCAATTGGAGGCCACGGAAGGAGAGTTGTATGGCATTGAAGCTTGCCTGGAGGGTTGTTAACACAGTGTCCAAAGAAGGGCCGGAAGTATACAGAATGGTGTCGTCTGCGTAGAGGTGGATCAGGGACTCACCAGCAGCAAGAGCGACCTCATTGATGTATACAGAGAAGAGAGTCGGTCCAAGAATTGAACCCTGTGGCACCCCCATAGAGACTGCCAGAGGTCCGGACAGCAGACCCTCCGATTTGACACACTGAACTCTATCAGAGAAGTAGTTGGTGAACCAGGCGAGGCAATAATTTGAGAAACCAAGGCTGTCGAGTCTGCCGATGAGGATGTGGTGATTGACAGAGTCGAAAGCCTTGGCCAGATCAATGAATACGGCTGCACAGTAATGTTTCTTATCGATGGCGGTTAAGATATCGTTTAGGACCTTGAGCGTGGCTGAGGTGCACCCATGACCAGCTCTGAAACCAGATTGCATAGCAGAGAAGGTATGGTGAGATTCGAAATGGTCGGTAATCTGTTTGTTGACTTGGCTTTCGAAGACCTTAGAAAGGCATGGTAGGATAGATATAAGTCTGTAGCAGTTTGGGTCAAGAGTGTCCCCCCTTTGAAGAGGGGGATGACCGCAGCTGCTTTCCAATCTTTGGGAATCTCAGGCGACACGAAAGAGAGGTTGAACAGGCTAGTAATAGGGGTGGCAACAATTTCGGCAGATAATTTTAGAAAGAAAGGGTCCAGATTGTCTAGCCCGGCTGATTTGTAGGGGTCCAGATTTTTCAGCTCTTTCAGAACATCAGCTGAATGGATTTGGGAGAAGGAGAAATGGGGAAGGCTTGGGCGAGTTGCTGTTGGGGGTGCAGTGCTGTTGACCGGGGTAGGAGTAGCCAGGTGGAAAGCATGGCCAGCCGTAGAAAAATGCTTATTGAAATTCTCAATTATGGTGGATTTATCAGTGGTGACAGTGTTTCCTATCTTCAGTGCAGTGGGCAGCTGGGAGGAGGTGTTCTTATTCTCCATGGACTTTACAGTGTCCCAGAACTTTTTGAGTTAGTGTTGCAGGAAGCAAATTTCTGCTTGAAAAAGCTAGCCTTGGCTTTTCTAACTGCCTGTGTATAACGGTTTCTAGCTTCCCTGAATAGCTGCATATCACGGGGGGCTGTTCGATGCTAATGCAGAACGCCATAGGATGTGTTGGTTAAGGGCAGTCAGGTCTGGGGAGAACCAAGGGCTATATCTGTTCCTGGTTCTAAATTTCTTGAATGGGGCATGTTTATTTAAGATGGTTAGGAAGGCATTTTTAAAAAATATCCAGGCATCCTCTACTGACGGGATGAGATCAATATCCTTCCAGGATACCCCGGCCAGGTCGATTAGAAAGGCCTGCTCGCTGAAGTGTTTCAGGGAGCGTTTTACAGTGATGAGTGGAGGTCGTTTGACCGCTGACCCATTACGGATGCAGGCAATGAGGCAGTGATCGCTGAGATCTTGGTTGAAGACAGCAGAGGTGTATTTAGAGGGGAAGTTTGTTAGGATGATATCTATGAGGGTGCCCGTGTTTAAGGCTTTGGGGGGGTACCTGGTAGGTTCATTGATAATTTGAGTGAGATTGAGGGCATCAAGTTTAGATTGTAGGATGGCTGGGGTGTTAAGCATGTTCCAGTTTAGGTCGCCTAGCAGCACGAGCTCTGAAGATAGATGGGGGGGCAATCAGTTCACATATGGTGTCCAGAGCACAGCTAGGGGCAGAGGGTGGTCTATAGCAGGCGGCAACGGTGAGATACTTGTTTTTAGAGAGGTGGATTTTCAAAAGTAGAAGTTCAAATAGAGTATCTCATGATAAGCTGTAGACCACACTACCTACCTAGAGAGTTTTCATCTGTATTTTTCGTAGCTGTTTGCATACCACCATAGACCAATGCTGGAACTAAAACCACACTCCATGAGCTGTATACCATCATAAGCAAACAAGAAAATGCTCATCCAGAGGTGGCGTTCCTAGTGGCCGGGGACCTTAATGCAGGGAAACTTAAATACATGTTACCTAATTTCTATCAGCATGTTAAATGTGCAAATAGAGGGAAAACAATTCTACACCACCTTTACTCCACACACAGAGATGCGTACAAAGCTCGTCCTTCATTTGGCAAATGTGACCATAATTCTATCCTCCTGATTTCTGCTTAGAAGCAAAAATTAAAGCAGGAAGCACAAGTGGTCAGATGAAGCAGATGCTAAACTACATGACTGTTTTACTAGCACAGACTGGAATATGTTCCGGGATTCTTCTGATGACATTGAGAAGTACACCACATCAGTCACTGGCTTTATCAATAAGTGCATCAAGGACATTGTCCCCACAGTGACTGTACGCATATACCCCAACCAGAAGCCATGGATTACAGGCAACATTTGCACTGAGCTAAAGGGGTAGAGCTGCCACTTTCACGGAGATGGACTCTAACCCAGAAGCTTATAAGAAATCCTGCTATGCCCTCCAACGAAACATCAAACAGGCAATACGGGACTAAGATCGAATCATACTACACCGGTTCCAACGCTCGTCGGATGTGGCAGGGCTTGCAAACTATTATGGACTACAAAGGCAAGCACAGCCAAGGGCTGCCCATTGACACCAGTCTAACAGGCGAGCTAAATAACTTATATGCTCGCTTAAAGGCAAGTAACACAAAAACATGCATGAGAGGATCAGCTGTTCTGGAAGACTGTGTGATCACGCTCTCCGCAGCAGATTTGAGTAAGACCTTTAAAAAGGTCAACATTCACAAGGCCGCAGGAACAAAAAGATTGCTAGGACGTGTACTCTGAGCATGCGCTGACCAACTGGCAAGTGCCTTCCCTGACAGTTTCAACCTCTCCCTGTCTGACTCTGTAATACAAACATGTTTCAAGCAGACTACCATATTCCCTGTGCCCAGGAACACTAAGGTAACCTTCCTAAATGACTACTGACCCATAGCACTCATGTCTGTAGTCATGAAATGCTTTGAAAGGCTGGTCATAGCTCACATCAACACCATTATCCCTGAAACCCTAGACCCACTCCAATTTGCATACCGCACCAACAGATCCACAGATGATGCGATCTCTTTTGCACTCCACACTGCCCTTTCCCACCTGGACAAAAGGAACAGCTATGCAAGAATGCTATTCATTGACTACAGATCAGCGTTCAAAACACAATAGTGCCCTCAAAGCTCGTCAATAAGCTAAGGACCGTGGGACTAAACACCTCCCTCTGCAACTGGATCCTGGACTTCCTGACCGGCCAACCCCAGGTGGTAAGGATAGGTAACAACAAATCCGCCCCGCTGATCCTCAACACAGGGGACCCTCAGGGATGCGTGCTCATTCCCCTCCTGTACTCCCTGTTCACTCATGCCTGCACAGCCAGGCACGACTCCAACACCATCATTAAGTTTGCTGATGACACAACAGTGGCAGGCCTGATCACCGACAACGATGAGACAGCCTTCTGGGAGTAGGTCAGAGACCTGACCCTGTGGTGCAAGGACAACAACCTCTCCCTCAACATGATCAAGACAAAGGAGATGATTGTGGATTACAGGAAAAGGAGGACTGAGCACGCTCCCATTCTCATCGACAGGGCTGTAGTGGAGCAGGTTGAGAGTTTCAAGTTCCTTGGCGTCCACATCGCAAACAAACTAACATGGTCCATGCACACCAAGACAGTTGTGAAGAAGGCACGACACAACCTATTCCCCCTCAGGAGACTTGGATTTGGCATGGGTTCTCAGATCCTCCTGTTTTTACAGCTGCATCATTGAGAGCATCCTGACGGGTTGCATCACTGACTGGTATGGCAACCCCTCGGCCTCTGACCGCAAGGCACTACAGAATTTTTGCATCCCCCCCACATTCCACGCTGCCCCTGCTTATCTATGCATAGTCACTTTAATAACACTACCTACTTGTACATATTACCACAATTACCTCGACACCGGTGCCCCTGCATTTTGACTCTGCACCGGTACCAATTATATTAGCCCCACTATTGTTATTTACTGCTGCTATTTAATTATTTCTTATTCTTATCTCTTAATTGTTTTAGGTATTTTCTTAACTGCATTGTTGGGTAAGGGCTTGCTGTATTTGGCGCACGTGGCGAATACAATTTGATTTGATTTGTATAATGTTATCATTGATTTTGCAATTATATTGAATCTATCTGCCTTTGATATAGACAATTCTTATTCCTTTCTTGTTAGCCAATTCCTGTAACTCAACTATAGTTTTTTGCATATTGCTAAATCATCTTTATTGAGTCCGATATTTCTGTTTAATAGACTTTAATCATATTAATTGGACATTCTTATTACGGGTCACATGCTAGGTATATACAGTATAATTTCATATATGATAAATATTACCCCTCTACAATCCTATAATAAAAAATAAATTCTACTGTTAGATTCCCTTGAGCTGTAATGCCCTATCAGACCTGATAATACAGGAACCGGAAGAATTGGAAGTGTGATTCTGTCGGGGTAGGTGGAACGGATGGCAGTAATTTGAGTTTTGAAAATCAAGTTGTGCTTCAGTGGACAAGAGTTGAGTGAAGTAGTAGATTTTAGTAGATGCAGACACCGTGTCTGAAAACTCCATTCAAGACTTCTGTCTTGGCTGTTACATGTGATGGGGCCTGCCTTCACCATAGTAACTGACATCAGACAGAGCCGACAGACCGATTGCGACTCAGTAGATAAGTAAACTGCTTGAAGCCCTTACCATGGACCAACTATCTCTTAAAGGAGCTACACATAACATGTTGACTTGCAACTAGAGGCAAATGTAGCAGATGGGGTGGCAGGTAGCCTAGCGGTTAGAGCATTGGGCTAGGAGAGATTGCTTGTTCGATTCCAAAGCTGAGAAGGTGAAAAATCTGATGTGCCCTTGAGCAAGGCACAATCTGATGTGCCCTTGAGCAAGGCACTTAACCCTAATTGCTGCAAGGTTGCCATTGATAATGGCAGACACTGTCAATGACACCCTCGGAGATTGGGTTCATTGACAGTGTCTGCCATTATCAATGGCAACATTGCAAGCCATTCTACCACCTGCTCTTTAATTATATGTTACTTTTATTTTTATAATTTTTTACTTCTATTTTTTTTTCTTAAAACTACATTGTTGGTTAAGGGCTTGTAAGGAAGCATTTCACTGTGAGGTTGTATTCAGCACATGTGACAAATACAATTTAATTTGATTTGATATGCAAAAACACATTTCCAAATAGGACAAATATAAGCAGTCATCTAATTTATTATTATTAAATGTCAATTACATACCATTAGCAGCAAATGAATAGAATCCACAACACGTACTTTTTAGAACAGCGCGCAACACTTCTATTAAGCATTTTTTACAGCAACTAGCCCATTCGGCTGTTGTTGATGTGCATACAACATTCAGAATTACGTTTGGTTATTGTTTGCGAGGTTGACAACAATAGCAGAAACATTGGCAGAACTAAGCTTCTTCACATGTTTGAAACTGATGTTTTCTGAACTGCATACGACCCTTTCGATGAGCCAACTATACAGCCTCCATCAGGAGAGTTTAGGTTGATCAGCTTGAGGATCGTGCTCCTCTGTTGTTTACTATAATAATAATAATAATAATGACAATAATAATAGCTTTGTTATCACTTCATTTGGATAGTTCATCTATAGCTGCTCTACAATTTATCAGTAACAATTCAACTAACTATCTACTAAGCCTAGCTCTAACCCTAACCTTCACTCTTATCCCTACCCTTACCCTAACCCTAACCGTAATCTTAGCAAGCTGTTGCTTAGTATGAGCATCTACAGATGGAAAATCCGGACTATCCAAATAAAGTGTGACCACTTTATTTGTATAGCGCTTTTCAATACATGTAACAAAGTGCTTCACATGATAAAATAATCAAATGAAAGTATTAACAAAGAATCAAAGACAGGCGGAAGAAGAATAAAAAAAGATAGCTAATTAAAATCATACATTCAAAGCATCTTCAAGAAAGTATGTCTTCAGCAGGGATTTTAAAAGAGGCAATGAATCTGCAAGCTAAAAGATAAATACTTTTTTGTCATGTTGTTATGTTGAGGTTTGTTCACTCAAATTGTATCTTTTTGTTCTTGTGTTTTGAAGGTCAAAAATGAGTATGTAACATTTTCTATGTGACTTTCCTTTTCAACATGTAAAGTTGAGATTTGTTAAAATACCGCAAACATTACCTGCTTGGGATGTTATTGGTTTAAAGACTAACGGAATAATACAGCTTCACAGATGGCCATGTGCCTCTGTGAAAACATTACCTGCCTGGGATGTTATTGGTTTAAAGACTAACAGAATAATACAGCTTCACAGATGGCCATGTGCCTCTGTGAAAACATTAGCATGTTAAGTAACTTTTCTTAGATTAATATTTGCAAGCACATTTGTACTTTGTAACATTTAATTACTTGCAATCTGCTGTACACACATTCCATTACAAAGTATGGGAAATTCAAAATATTTACAGTAGGATAATCCTGGGAAAAAATGTGTTACCAGGGTTATGGCTTTAATGATCCATACCTTGACCCCCCCCCCCCCCCCCCCCCGCTATTCAAAATGAAATGCATTCTTTGGTTATACATTAAGCGACTCATTTGATTCTTGTGTTTATTAATGATTTAGTATAATATTCACTGAGTTTCTGATGAGCCATCAATTTGTCGGGAAATAAGATGAGGTAGGGTTGGTAAGTAGAAAACAGACGCTCAATTGCCTAAAGTTCTCTCCAAGCTAACTTCCTAGATTACTGCAGACCTAGATGATCCGTCTGTGTCTCTTTCTCCCACTCCAGCGTTTGTGTTGGTGGGTTGAGGAGCTCTCGGTAAACCCACACAATCACACAACATTACAGAAACTGCTAAAGGTCTTATCAAGAGCCCTGACATTAATTGTGGGCCATATTGATTAGTGTGCCACTGAAGAGAGCATGTAGGGGCGTTTTATTAGCATACTGCAAAACAGCCGGAAGCAGAAGCATACGTGTGTGCGCTGCACTGGGGATATAAGGATATATAGTTATTCATCTATTTATCTAAAACTGTATTTTTAAAGAACTAATTTAAAATGCACTCTCAAACTTCTGCATATTTTCAGCCAGTAGTTTTGAAAGTGGTGCATATGAGCCAAAACTTGTCTCTGTTTTTTGTGTGCTACGTCATCCAATTGTCTACTGGGTCATCCATTTTGTAATACGTTAAGAATTTTGCAATTGGTATGATATCATACAAATGTAGCAATTTTAGCAAGTGATATGTTACAAATCCAGTTCGTGCAAAAAAAATGTTATGTCTAAGATCCCGGGAATGCATCTTTAAGTTACAGAGATCCATACAGTATGTGACTCTGTATAAAAGGTTCTGTGATTTATTGATTTAGATTGAGATTATTATGCCCATGTTGCCATAATGTGTCCTTGGTTTTTTTTAGGGAATACTTCAAGTACAATTCAAAATATCCTTATTTTCTCCTCTATCTTTTTCTATTAATTTCCACACATTCTCTTCAGTACTAGGCTTAGTTTTATGAACAGTGCCTGGTGGAAATGCCTTAGTAGATGTGCTGGCAAATAGTCACCCATTTGGATCATGTTCTATTCTATTATTATAGCGGTTGTCATGCCCTGACCATAGAAAGCTGTTTATTCTCTATGTTGGTTGGGGCGTGATAGTGACTAGGGTGGGTCATCTAGGGGAATTGTATTTCTATGGTGGTCTGACATGGTCCCCAATCAGAGGCAGCTGTTTATCATATTTAGGTAGCCATTTCCTCATTTGTGTTTGTGGGATCTTGTCTACATTTAGCTGCCTGAGTGCACACCAGTAGCGTCACATTTAATTTGTGCTTTATTGTTTTGTTTTGGTGAGTTTCAGTTTATTAAAATATGTGGAACTCTACTCACGCTACGCCTTGGTCTACTGCTTACGACGAGCGTGACAGAAGATCCCACCAACAACGGACCAAGCAGCGCGCCTGGGAGATAATGGCATCCTGGTCTGTGGAGGAGATTAGGGAGAGAACATCCTGGACTTGGGACGACATATTAGCAAGAGAGAAGAGCCTGCCATGGAGGCAGGCGGAAGCAGTGAAGGAGGGACAGCGACAAAGTCGGGGAGGTCGGCAACAGAAACCCCAATAAAAAAATTGGAGGGGGGCACATGGAGCAGTCGGCGGTGCCGAGGAGTGAACCAGAGCCAGTCTGGGAGAAGAAGGAGAATTTGGAGGAGAGAGAAATGGGAGAGTTGTTGAGTTGGTGGAGGATACACGAATTTGGAATAAAGGAACGTGTTGTCAGTTTAGTGCCACATGAGTCAGCACCCCCGTACTCATCCTGAGAAGTGTGTTAAAGTTCCGGAACAATTGATGCCGGCTATACACACCAGGTCTCCAGTGCATCTTCACAACCCAGTGCGTCCTGTGCCAACTCCTCGCACTCTCCCTCAAATGCGCTTTCCCAGTCAGGTGTCCTGTTCCTGCTCATCGCACTCTCCCTCCAGTGCGCCTCCACAGTCCAGTACGTCCTGTGCCTCCTCCCCGCACTCGCCCTGAGGTGCGTGTCATCAGCCTGGGGCCACCTGTACCGGTCCCACGCATCAGGCCTCCAGTGCGCCTCCAAGGTCCAGTACGTCTTGTGCCTCTTCACCACACTCGCCTTGAGGTGCGCGTCACCAGCCCGGTACCAACAGAGCTGGCACCAAGCATCAGGCCTGCAGTGCGCCTCCATTGTCCAGAGCTTCCGGCGACAGTTCCCAGCCCAGAGCTTCCGGCGACAGTTCCCTGTCCAGAGCTTCTGGCGACAGTTCCCAGTCCAGAGCTTCCGGCGAAATTCCCAGTCCAGAGCTTCCGGCGACGTTTCACAGTCCGGAACCTCCAACGACGGTCCACGGTCCAGAACCTCCAACGACGGTCTACGGTCCAGAACCTCCTGAGACGGTCTGCGGTCCGGAGCCTCCTGCGACGGTCTGCAATCCGGAGCCTCCAGGGAGGTCAAATTAAGATCCTATGTCTGTAAGGACCATTTGTTCAACAGCGTTGTGATTGACATCTGTGGTATATTTGGGTTTTACCTACATGGATTACAATAGCATCTGCGCAAAGGGACAAGAATTAAAGTTATTATTCTGTCAAATGTCTAACCTTTGTTTTCTCTGTATCTCAGTTTTACCTTGAACATACAAATAGAACAAGCATTGTGCGTCACTGAAACATATGCAGCCTCCAACACTTGTTAAAGACATCCCTCACTGATCCGTCGCAGCTCCTTATTTTGGAGCCAGGCATTTTGCTAATTGAATGTGACATAATAAGGACATGTTCACAAGTTAGGAAAACTGTGGGAGTACACTGGGGGGAAAAATGGCTGATCCATGTATGTCATCAGAGACTGACTGATGTGTTTGTAAAGCCAACGTGTCATGCAAACCGTTTGTGACAGGAATGTCTCAGAAAATACAGATTTTCTACGAGATGTGACAAAGCCTAATAAAGTGGTTTACCATTGGGGGAGAAAGCTGGTGTTTCACGATACTGTGTTTTGGGTCTGTTGTGGGGTGTTGCTATGTGGCAAATGATAAGATCCAACGTTATTTACACCACATAGAATGTTGGAAGGATAGTTTGGAGACAGATTTATTCTGAAACCAAGGATTGCTTCATCTATGGAGAAGTATTTCAATGTAGGGAAGTATTTAAATATAGCTTTCTGTTTTCACCATAGTGAAAATATAACGGTTTGATTGAATCTGACTGCTAGTGTCAAACCTTGATAGAGATTTACACATGTTCACATAATGTTCAATTGAATTCATAGTGTTGAATGATTGTGACTCATTACAAGGTTGTATTGCCTGGCTAATATGTTATAAGATAAACTTAATTGAATCAAGCCTACATCTGTGATGATGTAAAATAGTAAAATAATCAGGTTCCGTATGGCAATATCTAATTTTCAAGCCTCTTTATCTTTGATTCCTTCCAGTTCTTTGTTACCTGTGACATTGACATCAGTGCTAGCTAGCTGCAAACCAAAACATTGTTGAGATGCCATTACACTTATTAAAGGGATTGTTTACCCAAATTACCAAATCACATACTGGTTTCCTTACCCTGTAAGCAGTCTGTGGACAGGGGGCTATCCCTTTATTCAGAACAAGTTTTTTAAACATTAAATTAAACCAAAACTGTGTTTTGTCATACCCATTACCATTTGTACTAAAATTGACCAAACAAACACGTTTTTCTACAGCATGGAAGCAGCACTGAACCAAGGCTGCTCCATCTTGGGAATATTGCAAGTCAAACTTGTTGTTATGCCTGCACTATCTACTATATCAGTTTCTTCATCTGTTTCATGTCGTGAGCAGCAGGTGTCTCCTCATTCATGTTACAGTAAAGGGACACACTGGTGATCCCCCGAGTGTTCACTAGTGATTAAATCCCCTTTTTGATGTTGTAGAATCTCAACAGGAGACGCACCAAGGCTGCCAAACCTCAGTTTCACAACACACTGCATGATCATGTTTGTGCTGGGGAGAAGAGTACTATTAGGCATTCATTTTGCACACAATTGAAACACACTTGCTTTTCACAGATGTCTGCTTTTGAAATGAAAATGGCTGAGTGAGGAGGTATTTTTATTTTGGTTATGAAACATATTGAGTTGTTAATTTGTTTAATGGTTTGAGGTTAGTAGTTTTGATCAATAATCAATTTGTTGACTTTTACTTAAGGATGTACATGTGACATATTCTGTAGGCAAACTACCTGTACTACACCCAATTTCCCCTATATGACATCATGTTTTTAAACTGTGTGAAACTGGAGGGTACTGCACAAACTTTTAGTTTTACATTGCCATTGCAAAGCATTTTGCTACGGTGTTCCCTGCTGAACACAACCCAGCTCTAGGATCTGAGTAAAGCTAAATGAAACAATGGATCAAGCCTACCCTGAATTGACTCCTGTTCACACAAAAATAAAGAAAAAGGAGACACAATTTGGCCAAAGATTATGACTACAGATTCAGTGGAGTATGAGCGTGCAAACTAATTTCTTTAATGGGCTTAAATAGTATTTCTTAATTTCAAAAGTCTTTGAATGATTTTCAAAGCTTTTGTGAAACTAGGCCAAAAGGCCAAAAGGAGGATTAATCTGCTGTAATATAGCCTTATTTATTCTATCTTCTCAATTAGCCAGGACGACTATTGACAGGTAATGATCTACCCTGGATAATTGTATTATTGTATTAAAAAGTTACATCTTTGTGGTGGGCCCGGTCTGGCAGCAATATGATAGATGAATGAGGGAGAGAAACAACAGCAGTCAATTACAGCAGTTATAAATAACGTCAAATAATTAAGGCCTTCAGGAAGTCTGGAGGATGGAACGTAGCCAATCAGTTGATAACATGTATCTTTTCAATGGTTTCACTGTGTTCTTATGACTTTGTCTGCTTCCCAAATGGCATCCTATCCCTTATATAGTGCATTACTTTTGACCAGGCCCTTAGGGCTCTGGTTAAAAGTAGTGTACTTTGTTGGTAATTCAGAGAGTGTCTCGCAAGGAAGGCAAAGTTGGCATAGCGTGACAAATTCCATGATTCTATGCTAAATTCAGACTAAACAATAAGCGTGATGGCTTAAATGGTTTTGAAAAAATAAGATTTCAGGGAGAAGTATCTAACAAAATAACTACATACATTCACTAATTATAAACAATTTACACTACTGGTCAAAAGATTTAGAACACCTACTCATTCAAGGGCTTTCTTTATATTGACTATTTTCTGGATTGAAATAACACATATAGTAACCACATGTAGTAACCAAAAAAGTGTTAAACAAATCAAAATACGAGAGATTCTTCAAATAGCCACCCTTTGCCTTGATGACAGCTTTGCACACGCTCAGCATTCTCTCAACCAGCTTCACCTGGAATGTTATTCCAACAGTCTTGAGGGAGTTCCCACATATGATGATCACTTATTGGCTGCTTTTCCTTCACTCTGCGGTCCAACCCATCCCAAACCATCTCAATTGGGTTAATGTCAGGGGATTGTGGAGGCCAGGTCATCTGATGCAGCACTCCATCACTCTCCTTCTTGGTAAAATAGCCCTTACACAGCCTGGAGTTGTGTTGGGTCATTGTCCTGTTGAAACAAATGATAGTCCCACTAAGCCCAAACCTAATGGGATGGTGTATTGGTGTATCAGGGGAAAATCAGGGGAGATCATGCGTTCACCCACACCACGTCTCACAAAGCCACGGCGGTTGGAACCAAAAATCTGGACTTTGGACCAAAGGACAGATTCCACTGGTCTAATGTCCATTGCTTGTGTTTCTTGGGCCAAGGAAGTCTCTTCTTATTATCGGTGTCCTTAAGTAGTGGTTTCTTTGCAGAAATTCGACCATGAAGACCTGATTCACACAGTCTCCTCTCAACAGTTGATGTTGAGATGTGTCTGTTACTTGAACTCTGTGAAACATTTATTTGGGCTGGAATTTTGGAGGATGGTAACTCTGATGAACTTATCCTCTACAGCAGAGGTAACTCTGGGTCTTCCATTCCTGTGGCTGTCCTCATGAGAGCCAGTTTCATCAGAGCACTTGGTTGGTTTTTGCGTCTGCACTTGAAGTAACTTTAAAACGTTGACATTTTCCGTATTGACTGACCTTCATGTCTTAAAGTAATGATGGAATTTCATTTCTCTTTGCTTATTTGAGCTGTTCTTGCCATAACATTGACCCGATTCAGGAAACTAGACGTATGCCGCAAGTCATGACTTCAAAGTAAAGCCGTTTGAATGTAAACTAAAATGTTTTGGGGCATAAATGCCTTCTTGAACATGTGAACTTTCATGTGCCTTAATAACAAACTTGTACGCCATCTGTAAATATGAATGAAATTGTTAAATTACGAACCTTGTTGGTTAACCCACCTGTTGTGTTCGTTTTATGTTAATAAATTCTGTCTTCTCAGTTCAAAATGACCGCCCCATTATAACTGATTATAAATCCATAATAATACATATATTATCACCTAATGTTGTGTTAAAAAATTGTATCAACTTAAGTTCTTGTGAACATTAGAAGTTTTGAACTTCTATTTGCTTTTTATGGCCAGTAAGCCTCATTGACCTGAGCTCATACAACTCATTTTTGAGTAAAGAAAAGCATAATGTACGGATTATGTCGACTATAACAAATACTCAGATGAAACATATTGTGCTATTGATCACAAACTACTTTGTGTCAAAGTAGTACCGGTGTCATGATCAAAGATATGACCAAGAGCGTCTCATACAGTATATCATTTGGTCATTGTGCTGCCACAGAATGAATTGTGAGCAAGGCCTCAAAAAGCTTTATATACCAGAGCTGCGAGAAAAGATCTATATATTATTGAAAAAATGTTGCAATTGTTTGTGAGAATGCCAACAGGTGTGGTCCTGTGGGGGAAAGATTCTATTGGGGAAAGGTTCCCGTGGGAATTGCCATGGAAGCCAAGAAGGGGAGTGAGGTGTGTGTGTGTGCTCAAACACACTTGCGTTTGGGGTCTGGGAGAGGAAGTGTGTCCATCTGATGGATTGGCATGTGCCTGAACTCAATTTTATACACTAATTGTAGGCTCCCCATTCAATTCTCATGACCATTTTTTTTGACCGGGTACACCACAGGTGTACAAAAGTTAAATAAAACACACAAAAGTTTGTGAAAATCATCCAAATGTATTTTGTGTATTTGTATTTATTATGGATCCCCATTAGCTGCTGCCAAAGCCGAAGCTACTCTTCCTGCGGTCCAGCAAAATTAAGGCAGTTCATACCATTTTTAAACATTACAATACATTCACAGATTCCACAACACACTGTGTGCCCTCAGGCCCCTACTCCACCAATACCACATATCTACAGTACTAAATGCATGTGTATGTGTGTTGCTTCACAGTCCCCGCTGTTCCATAAGGTGTTATTTATCCGTTTTTTTTTCAATCTAATTTACTGCTTGCGCCAGTTACTTGATGTGGAATAGAGTTCCACGTAGTCATGGCTCTATGTAGTACTGTGTGCCTCCCATAGTCTGTTCTTTATCTTGGCCAGGTCGTAATTGTAAATGAGAACTTGTTCTCAACTTGCCTACCTGGTTAAATAAAGGTGAAATAATAAATAAATAAAAAATATAATAGGAATTTGGGTACATTTGTGGACAGAAATCCTATTTATTCAACCTTTAAATATACAACAGTTGCTAAAATGGGGAGTAGTCTGTCCATAAAAAAGCACTGCTCTGCATTCTTAACCTCTTGAAACTAGGTTTATTAACTATTTTTATTTTTTGAAAAATAACATTCCCAAAGTAAACGGCCTATTTCTCAGGACCAGATGCTAGAATATGCATATAATTGACATCTTAGGATATAAAACACTCTAAAGTTTCCAAAACTGTCAAAATATTGTCTGCGAGTATAACAGAACTCATATTGCAGGCGAAACCCTGAGGAAAATCCAATCAGGAAGTGCTTCTTATTTTGAAACTGTTGTGTTCCTATGCATCCCTATTGGCCCTATTGGCTGTAAAGCAATATTTCAAAATCTGAGATGACTTGGTGATTAACAAAAGGCTAAGCTGTGTTTCGCTATATTTCACTTGTGATTTCATGAATATGAATATTTTCTAGTAATATTTTTTGACCGTTGCGCTATGCTAATTAGTGTAGTTGATGACAATTCTCCCAGATCCGGGATGGGTAGTTCCAAGATTAACAACACTATCAACAAGGCAAATCCTACAGTCCCTGGTTTTGTCTCTCCTGGACTACTGTTCAGTAGTGTGGTCAGGTGCCACAAAGAGGGACTTGGGAAAATTGCAGTTGGCTCAGAACAGGGCAGCACCGCCGGCCCTTAAAAGTACACGGAGAGCTAACATTAATGATGTGCATGTCAATCTCTCATGGCTGAAAGTGGAAGAGAGATTGACATCATCATTACTTGTTTTCGTAAGAGGTGTTGACAAGCTGAAGGTACCGAGCTGTCTGTTTAAAATACTATCACACAGCTCGAACACCCATGCATACCCCACAAGACATGCCACCAGAGGTCTCTTCACAGTCCCCAAGTCCAGAACAGACTATGGGAGGCGCACAGTATTACATAGCGCTATGACTACATGGAACTCTATTCAACATCAAGTAACTGAATCGGATTTAAAAAGCAGGCAAAAATACACCTTATGGAACAGCTGTCACGCCCTGACCATAGTTTGCTTTGTATGTCTATGTGTAGTGTTTGTGTCAGCACGATTGTTCATTTGCTTCACGGTTGTCACTTTGTTGTTTTGTAGTGTTCAGTTGTTCCCATTAAAATGACGAACACTTACGACGCCGCATCTTGGTCCTCCTCTCTATCTCCAGACGACATCCGTGACAACAGCGGAGACTGTGAAGTAACACAAACATAGGCACAGACACATACACATGATAACATATGATAACTTACACGTACACATGGATTTTGTGTTGTAGATATGTGGTAGTGAAGTAAGGGCCAGAGGGCACACACTTAGTGTGTTGTGAGTTCTGTAGTGAATGTATTGTCATGTTTTTAAAATTGTATAACTGCCTTAATTCTGCCGGATCCCAGGAAGAGTATCTGCTGCCTTTGCAGCAGCTAATGGGGATCCATAATAAATACAAATACAAATGTATTTAAACCCAGTTCTGATCAGTGCACATAACCTGTCTCAGTAACTACCTTTGTCATTTCATCCCTCAAAATCAATTTGGTGATGTTGAATCAACATGGAAAACTAATTGGATTTGCAAACAGTCATCAACATACGGGCATTTCTTTTAACCTAAATCTAATAACATGGTGAAATGTTTTGTTGATTTCAAGTTGAATTTACGTTAGTTGACAACTCAACCAAATGTAAATCAAAACTAGACATTGAACTGACATTGTGCCCAGTGGGTACATCTGAAAAGCCCCTGGAAAATATGAATCACTATAGTCAAGCACTTCAAACATAAAAATATGTAAAAAATTATTTGATCTTTTGCCTTTACTACTAGAAACACATTCAAAAGGACATTCATAAATGCCAAAAAAGACATTCAAAAAATGTATCTTAAGGAATAAGGTTTTGAAGTGTCTGTTCCATATCTAGGAGACATATATATTTTGACATACTTTTGTTGGCACAAAACTACCTCCATACATCCATTCACACTTGTGCGGTCATAGAGCAAAACAGTGAACACTGTCATGTTCGTGAGAGTCCCCTTTCTACAGTGGGGTCATATTAGTTTGTAACCCAAAAGGTTTGTATGCTACAGACAGAAGATGGCACATCAGCTTTAATGACTTTAGACGAGTCCCTTGACACTTGTGGGGGTCGTAAATTAAAATGGAAAACACCATCGTGTTCGTGAGAGTCTCATCTTTTCATATATCGGTCATATAAGTTGTACGCCAAACCGTTTGGACGCTTCAGATGTTTTGTGAGAAGACCGATTTTTGGATTGGTCTGACAAATATGCAGAAGGCAGACATAGACAGATGTAATAGATTGAGACGCAGCCAATGCAACAAAAAAAACATATCTCTAGTTTAAATTGACAGAATTTGATGGGGATTTTTTATTATGTTACTTAGATTGACTCACGTGTGGATTAAGGATTAAGCAAAATACATAACTTTTTTAACAACTAACGAAGAATTGGACTCTGGACCAACAACCATTAAGAAGTAAAGGTTGTTAAGATCGTTCACCTACCTAGCCAGCATCATGAATGATAGAAGGCTGGGATTCAATCAAATGGGCGTTGCCGAATTCCTAGTCATTACCATGTAAACGATCTCCGTTTACATGGTAAAAAGGCACGTTGTCGGTAGTGCAATGTTCAGCTCTGCAACGCGCCTTTCAATGAATCACGGTCCAACTCTCTCCACTGCTGGAAGGGTTGCATGAGCACTTATGAATGGTCCTGAGCACACCCCAGCCTGACGATTTATTGATTATATCAGTTGTGATGATTATTACATTTTTTGTCCTGACATTTGCCTCGAAACCATTAAATCTTCATAAAATCTCTCCACCCTGCTTTATGCTTTACCCTGTTGGGATCTCATTTAAAAGACAATAGGACAAGCAAACATGATAAGTATCAATACATTGAATGTCCGCCTAAATTAGGCAATTGGTTTCCTTGCTTTTTGAAGTAAAGCCAACTTATTTGATTTTACAGTGTATCCAAATGCAATGCAGGAGATCGGCCGTTGACATCAATCGTTGACATCAATCGCATCCACAGTACTTTTGGTTAATTTAAATCTGATCAAGAACAAAAGAAAGCAAACAAACCAGGAGATGACATTAGCACAGAATAGTGCCATAAGCCTTATTTTAATCAGTCCATCTTTAACTGAAGAACTCCTTTGTAGCAGATGACCTGATTCCCGTCTTGCCTTGAGGTACTCCTTTGCTAATCTTGCAACTCATCAAATTTGATTGCCCTCCACTGATAAAACTCAACATTTCCATTATGGGAATTAAGATTTACAACCTACTATATGTGCTCCCACTAATACGCATATTTTCACTGTCAACCACGTGTTGTCGGTCTACAGTATGACACTGCAGACCAGTGTCCAACTCTGTTACTAAAACTTGCCTACCAACTTTGAAAAGACAATGGAGGTATGCGGAAGCATGGAGCAGAGGTAGTGCTGCAGAGACATATTGTCTCCAGCTGCATTGGGGAGGGAACCCATCCTATACTTTTGTGCTGGCTTCCCTCTGCAATCTGTAACCCCCATACCTTCCAACTGTTTAAATGGTATACAAAGAGGTTTCCAAAGAAGTACATTAACAATGGAAGTTCTTACTTAATGCAGTATGCTGGTGGACTAGGTCAGTGGTCCTGTCAGATGACTCATATCTGATGTTGCTGTAAATTAGACCATTTGTATGGCATCATGGTACTTTAGATGGTACCATGTAGCAGTTGGAGCACCGGCACAAGCACATACCCCATAAAATGGTGTCCATTAGGAAAACTGCTGAGACTGAGGCTGTCCTAATATGGACACCGTACCCATACTCTAGTCAGTGTGGTTATAGCTTAAAAGGCATTATCACACTCCTTTTCAATTTTCAACACTCCTGTAAACACTGAAATCTCCACCCAGGACATCTACTGTAAACGATGCCTGAGGACGGCATGCATCATCATCAAGGACCCCACACACCCCACCCTTGAGCTGTTCACTCCCTTACTGTCGGGCAAACAGTATCAGAGTATGAAGTCTGATACCAACAAGATATCAGACTGCTGAACACCTAAACTGGACGGACAACCTGCACGGGCTCACCACACCATATCACACATGCACTCATTCATGCACAAACCCACACAGATATACACTCATCCCCGCCCACACACACACACACACACACACACACACACACACACACACACACACACACACACACACACACACACACACACACACACACACACACACACACACACACACACACACACACACACACACACACACACACACACACACACACACACACACACACACACACACATAAACATTCATGCTACACACACATCACAACAGCTGCTACCAGACTCGTATTATGTTAGCTAAATAGTGCACAATTTAAATACTTGCCCCCCAATCAAAATCCAATAAAAGTTTTTGGGTCACAAATATATGTTTTGGAGGTATTATTGCAGGTGTAGAATCAATCTTATGTTCCTAGCTCCAGCAGTGCAGTAATACCTAGCAATACAAAACAATCCTCCCTATTTTCGTTCTCTCTGCATTGTTGGGAAGTGCCTGTCGGTAAGCATTTCACTGTTAGTCCAGACCTGTTGTTTACAAAGCATGTGATGAATGAAATTTGATTTGATAATAAAATTGTCAACTTTAAACATAAAACTGTAAATGCCAAAACATGACCAGGTTTCAAATGGCCTAATAGTCAAACAAAGTACATTTGTATTTGTGTATCAAATTCATATTTAATCTCAGAAGTTCTAATTGTCCTAAACTGGAATATTGGACCATTGAGAAATCATTATTGTTTGATGATATTCTAATCTAATAGAGTTTTGGCAGGTTTTCAACTCCTTTAAAATCTTGTGGTAATAAAGCAATCGAACACAGGTAATTAATCCATTAAGAGATGTGTCACAAAAGCTGAATAAGCAAAGGAACATTGATATGCACACTTGTGTGTATTGAAATTGGTCCAGTTGAGTCCCATCATCAATGAAACATTTCCTAATGATTGATGAATCACCATCCTCGTCCCTGCTACTGTGCACATGAATAGAAGATTTAGCTTATTTGATGTGTCAACATAACAATGTTGCACAACAGTACAATCTAAGGCTGAACCATCAGGTTCGAGATGTCAAAGGTCGTGAAGGGGTTCAATTGGGCTTCCTTAAATGAGCTTAGCACAAATGTTTTACTCTATTAAAACCCAAAATATGTCTAAAACTATCATGTGTATGTTTGGCGTGTCAGTCCTCGCATCTTAGCACTGTCTGAATTTGAGAGGGGTTACATTTCCCTAGCCCCACCCCTCAGCTTAATACCAAAACAAGTGGCATGGCAGTATTTTGCTGAAACGCAAATTCCAGATGGAATCTTTAAACGTCTGACATCAGTACTATGATCACTTTTTGTTCCTGTGTCACACCTTGATCTGTTTCACCTGTCATTGTGTTTGTCTCCACCCCCCTCCAGGTGTCGCCCATCTTCCCCACTTATCCTCTGGGTATTTATACCTGTGTTTCCTGTCTGTCTGTGCCAGTTCGTCTTGTTTATTCAAGTCAACCAGCATTTTTGTCTCAGCTCCTGCTTTCACACAGTCTCTCTTTTTCTCGTAATCCTGGTTTTGACCCTTGCCTGTCTTGACTCTGAGCCTGCCTGCTGTCCTGTGCCTTTGCCCCTACTCTGGATTACCGAGTAGGGGCAATCCAGACCTGACCCTGGGCCCTACTACTCTAGATTATCGAACCCTGCCTGCCTTGACATGTTGTTTGCCTGCCCCTGTAGTTGCAATAGATATTGTTACTTTAACACAGTCTGCACTTGGGTCTTACCTAAAACCTGATATCCTGATCATACTGTGGAAACAGACTCACATAGATTTTCTATGCCATGCACCTGGATTACCCAATGTGATTGAATTCCCTCCCCAGTCTTTAGAGGCTATCAGTTGAAAACAACCTTGTCTTTAATGCCTATTTTAGTTTGATGTTGCATCGTTGCAGAGGGAGAACTACGCAAGGCCACAGTAGTCACTTTAAACTAATGAATATGGATTTTAATTAATTTTTCAATTTCAGTTTGGGGTAATTATATCTCTTTGTAATTATCTATATGCACCCTGCTGCTCAGTTCGGATCGCGCCCAACGTGGAGAAGAGGCTTGAATTATTTTTATATGTTTTCTTTAATTTAGTTTTCTGCTCCACTGACAAATTATTGTAGGGGGTGTAAATCCTTTACAAGCTTTGATCGTGTGGTGACGACAATTTTCCGGTACTTAGTCACGGAACTAAGGGAAGTCATGAGCGGTAACACTATTTCCTTTTTGGTCCCAGTAGCTCTCCCGGTGATCAGACAGACAATAATTAATGTAAAGTTCATTCTCCAGGAGACGGTAAAGGATAAGAGGCAAGTGTATATCACTAAAGCATTCCAAAGGCTTCCCATACACTGGAATAAACTAAACACCAACTTAAAGTGTCTTAATATCGTCTTGGGCCACCACGAGCTAGAACAGCTTCAATGCACCTTGTTCATTTTGGTTAAGATCTGGTGACTGAGACGGCCATGGCATATGGTTTACATCGTTTCATGCTCATCAAACCATTCAGTGACCACTCGTGCCCTGTGGATGGGGCATTGGCATCCTTTGAGGGCATAGCCATGGGACCAAAATAATGGCCAAAATAATGGCCTGCCCAGCATTTTAATGCATGACCCTAAGCATGATGAGATGTTAATCTCTTTTTTTACATTTTCGCCTAAAATGACATACCCAACGTATGAAGTAAAATATGTATATTCAGGGCCTCCCGGGTGGCGCAGTGGTCTAGGTCTAGCTGTGCCACCAGAGACTCTGGCTGGGCGCAGTGCACGCTAACCAGGTTGCCAGGTGCGCGGTGCTTCCTCTGACACATTGGTGCGGCTGGCTTCGGGTTGGATGCGTGCTGTGTTAAGAAGCAGTGCGGCTTGGTTGGGTTGTGTTTCGGAGGGCACATGGCTTTTGATCTTCGTCTCTCCCGAGCCCGTACGGGAGTTGTAGCGATGAGACAAGATAGTAACTACTAAAAATTGGATACCACGAAATTGGGGAGAAAAGGGGGTAAAGTTCAACAACAACAAAAAAAGAATATGCATATTCTTGATACCATTTGAAAGGAAACACTTCTGAAGATTGTCAAAATGTGAAAGTAATGTAGGAGAATATAACATTAGATCTGGTAAAAGTTCATACAAACAAAACAACATGTGTTTTAATTTTGTTTTGTTGGTCCATCTTTAAAATGCAAGACAATGGCCATACATTGAGATAGGATTGTATGTGTAATTTAGATGTTGTCAACAAGATGGCAGAAGTGTGTGTGCAAAGTTTCAGACTGATCCAGTGAAGAATTACTTCACCACACAATATTTTGTATCAAGTCTGCCAGGAATTTGCCCAAATGTTCCAAATTGGTCGATTTATACATTTTCAACTACATAAGTATAGAGAACATGCAAAAAATGCTTTGGGAAAAAGAATTCAGGTTTACACACTCCCAGGAATGTCATACATAATGGGTCATTAGCTTTCCTACAGAAAATACACTAACCTTCACACATCTAGATTTCCGGGGTGTGTGGAGATAGAGACAGCAGTGGGGTCAAACTGTAGAACCCAGTTCCTACATTTTTATGAAAAAATAGATTTTTATCAAACAAAACCATGCTACAGTTTATCTCTGGGACCCTCAGGATGACAAATCAGAGCAAGATTACTGAATGTAAGTACATTATTTACCTTCAGAGGTGAATGTATCAAACCAGTTGTTAAAAGTGATAAAAGTGTTTTGTTGTTGTGCACTATCCTCAAACAATAGTATGGTTGTTGTTTTTGTGCTCTAATGGCTACTGTAAATTGGACACTGCAGTTAGATTAACAAGAATGTAAGTTTTCTGCCTGAAATTGTCTGTTGTTTACAATGTCATTCTAGTCACATTATCGCATATTGAGCAACAACTGTCCCGGTTTAGGGACACCGATCCCGTAGAGGGTTAATTAACTCAGGAACCACATCTGTGTGAAAGCACTTGCTTTCAATATACTTTGTATCCCTCATTTACTCAAGTGTTTCCATTATATAGAATAACTATCTTCAAAGTAATGACTCGGGATGTCGGTTATAAAATGAAAGCTTCTTCTTAGTAATAATACTTGTTCACGTTACATTTTACCACTTTAGATTCCACAAAACAATAAAATAAATTTGCTTGCAAAAGACAGGAAAATCACTTCTCACATGTGCATAACTAGAGCAATCTCGTTCATTTTTTAAAATTCTGTATTTCACAACTGGGAATACAGATATGCATCTGTTGGTCACAGATACATAATAAAAATTGGCCTCTGTAATTGTATGCATTGAAATTGCCATTGATAAAATGCAATTGTGTTCGTTGTCCGTAGCTTATGCCTCCCCATACCATAACCCCACCGCCACCATGGGGCACTCTGTTCACAACGTTGACATCAGCAAACCGCTCTCCCACACAACACCATATATGCGGTCTGTGGTTGTAAGACCAGTTGGACGTACTGCTAAATTCTCTAAAAGTACATTGGAGGTGCCTTATTGTAGAGAAATTAACATTAAATTCCCAGCAAGAGCTCTGGTGTGCATTCCTGCAGTTAGCATGCCAATTGCACGCTCCCTCAAAACTTGAGACATCTTTGGCATTGTGTTGTGTGACAAACTTCACATTTTAGAGTGCCCTTTTACTGTCCCCAGCACAAGGTGCACCTGTGTAATGATCATGCTGTTTAAGCAGCTTGATGTGCCACCCCAAGCAGAAAAATAAAATATTTAAATATACTTAAATCATACTTCATTAACATATATATTTTTTGTACGTTTAAAATTATCTAAATTTGAACAATTGTAACTATATTCATTACAATTTTTGTCAATTTTATTTGTATTTTATTAGCATTTAAGTATATTAAATAGATTTAAAATGATCTACATTGGGACACTTTCTCTGTACTAAGTAGACTGAAGCAGACTGAAGCAGGTTTTCCTCTAGGATTGTGCCTGTGCTGTGCTCCATCCCATTTCTTTTTATTTGGAAAAACTCCCTAGTATTTGCTGAAGTCAAGCATACCCATACAATGATGCAGCCACCACAATAGTTGAGAATAAGGTGGATTTACTCAGTGATGTGATGTGTTGGATTTGCCCCAAACATAAGGCTTTGCATTTAGGCCAACACGTTTTTTTTTTGCAGGATTACTTTGGTGCCTTGTTGTATACAATATGAAGTGTATGTTTTGGAATATTTTTGTCAAATTGTATTATTATTTTCCCTCTGTCATTTTTAAATAATTATTTTGGAGTTACTACAATGTTTTTGATCCATCGTCAGTTTTCTCCCACGAACAAATTGTGTACCAAAATTGAGAGACATACATTTTTTTTTGTGTGTATGGAAAAGTTCTGGGATTTTTATTTCAGTACATGAAACTTGGGACCGACACACGTTACATTTATATTTCTGTTCAGTAAATACAGTACCAGTCAAAATATTGGACAAACCTACTCATTCAAGTGTTTTTCTGTATTTTTACTATTTTCTGCATTGTAAAATAATAGAGAAGACATCAAAACTATGAAGGAACACATATGGAATCATGTACAGTAGTAACCAAAAAAGTGTAAAGGAAATCTAAATATATTTATTTGAGATTCTTCAAATTAGCCATCCTTTGCCTTGATGACAGCTTTGCACACTTTCGGCATTTTCTCAACCAGCTACACCTGGAATGCTTGAAGGAGATCACACATATGCTGAGCACTTGTTGGTTGCTTTTCCTTCACTCTGTGGTCCAGCTCGTCACAACCCATCTCAATTGGGTTGAGGATGGGTGATTGTGGGGGCCAGGTAATATGATGCAGCACTCAATCACTCTTCTTCTTGGTCAATTAGCCCTTACACAGCCTGGAGGTGTGTTGTGTCATTTCATAGTTTTGATGTCTTCACTATTATAACAGTAGTGAGGCTATATACAGTAGTGAGTCTATATACAGTGGTGAGGCTATAACAGTAGTGAGGCTATATACAGTAGTGAGGCTATAACAGTAGTGAGGCTATATACAGTAGTGAGGCTATATACAGTAGTGAGGTTATATACAGTAGAGAGGCTATATACAGTAGCGAGGCTATATACAGTAGTGAGGCTATAACAGTAGTGAGGCTATATACAGTAGTGAGGCTATATACAGTAGTGAGGCTATATACAGTAGCGAGGCTATATACAGTAGTGAGGCTATAACAGTAGTGAGGCTATATACAGTAGTGAGGCTATAACAGTAGTGAGGCTATATACAGTAGTGAGGCTATATACAGTAGTGAGGTTATATACAGTAGAGAGGCTATATACAGTAGCGAGGCTATATACAGTAGTGAGGCTATAACAGTAGTGAGGCTATATACAGTAGTGAGGCTATATACAGTAGTGAGGCTATATACAGTAGTGAGGCTATATACAGTAGCGAGGCTATATACAGTAGTGAGGCTATATACAGTAGTGAGGCTATAACAGTAGTGAGGCTATATACAGTAGTGAGGCTATATACAGTAGCGAGGCTATATACAGTAGTGAGGCTATATACAGTAGTGAGGCTATAACAGTAGTGAGGCTATATACAGTAGTGAGGCTATATACAGTAGTGAGGCTATATACAGTAGTGAGGCTATAACAGTAGTGAGGCTATATACAGTAGTGAGGCTATATACAGTAGTGAGGCTATATACAGTAGTGAGGTTATATACAATTGTTAACAGACAGATTATTTCACTTATAATTCAGTGCATCACAATTCCAATGGGTCAGAATTATACATATACAAAGTTGACTGTGCCTTTAAACAGCTTGAAAATTCCAGAAAATGATGTCACGGCTTTAGATGCTTCTGATTGGCTAATTAACATCATTTGAGTCAATTGGAGGTGTACCTGTGGATGTATTTCAAGGCCTAACTTCAAACTCAGTGCCTCTTTGCTTGACATCATGGGAAAATCCAAATAAATCAGCCAAGACCTCAGAAAGAAAATTGTAGACCTCCACAAGTCTGGTATATCCTTGGGAGCAATTTCCAAACGCTTGAAGGTACCACATTCATCTGCACAAACAATAGTACGCAAGAATAAACACCATGGGACCACGCAGGCATCATACCGCTCAGGAAGGAGATGCATTCTGTCTCTTAGAGATGTACGTACCTTGGTGCGAAAAGTGCCAATCAATCCCAGAACAAAAGCAAAGGACCTTGTGAAGATGCTGGAGAAAACAGGTACAAAAGTATCTATATCCACAGTAAAACAAGTCCTATATCAACATAACCTGAAAGGCCGCTCAACAAGGAAGATGCCACTGCTCCAAAATGGCCATAACAAAGCCAAACTATGTTTTGCAATAGCACATGTGGACAAAGCGTGTACAATTTGGAGTAATGTCCCCTGGTCTGATGAAACAAAAATATAACTGTTTGGCCATCATGACCACTGTTATGTTTCAAGGAAATAGGGGGAGGCTTGAAAGCTGAAGAACAACAACCCAACCGTGAAGAACGTGTTGTGGTGGTGCTTTGCTGCAGGAGGGACTGGTGGACTTCACAAAATAGATGGCATCATGACAAGGGAAAATGAGGTGGAAATATTGAAGCAACATCTCAAGAAATCAGTCAGGAAGTTAAAGCTTGGTCGCAAGTGGGTCTTCCAAATGGACAATGACCCCCAAGCATGGGTCATTGTGGGCAGAACTGTGGGCAGAACTGAAAAAGTGTGTGCGAGAAGGGTGTATGTAAACCTGGCTAAGGTGTATATAAACAGTTGTCATGACTGTCCTGACTAGGTCAGGTTACAGGAGACCACAACCCTACAGATTATCTCTAAACCCCAACAGAGGAGGAGAGATCTAGGGGTCTGAAGATGTGGGGGGGTTTTATGACCCCTCATGCCCCTGGTAAATCTCAGGCCACAGACAAATTCCTTTGTCCTGTTACTATGGAGAACCAGCCTCAGAACATTAAACATGAAATAAAGGGACTTTGGAACAATGGTTTCCGTCAGCCACAATGGTGGTTATGACGATAGATGGGATATCAAAATGTATGTCATTTTTGTTTTGTTATTAAAGGTTAATAGATGACGTTATTACGAAAACATTGTAACGTGAAGAGTTTCCTAGTATATGTTTGAGGTTTATACATTGTACGTTGTATGGAAAATATCCAAATCAAAGAGAATGCTTTGGGAAAGATGAAATGTTAAGTTAGTTGTCTAAAATTGGATTTGAATCAAATCTAGACCTTGCCTCATTAACTTGGTACGCCCAGAGAATTGCCCTAAAGGCGGTTATGCCCACTTCTGACCAAAGGGTATAAAACCTGGGATTATAGAATTTACGACAGGACTACGTGACCCCAGCTGCAGCAATGTCTAAAAAGTCAACAAACCCAGAACGCAACGCAAGTTTGAGGACAAAGTAAGCCTTTTCTACCCAAGCTACAGATGAGTAGCTGTGTCTAAGCGGTGAATTCATGTCGTACCACCTAGCCTCCATCTCCCATCGAATCGTGGTATCTAAAGGGTTTCATTCCTATGCTGCGAGCTCTGAGCTACAGAGCTGTCTGTCCCCAGAAGACCCCTTCCAAAGAAAACGGTGAGGGAACAGACTCCTAAGCCAAAAAGGACACTGACATCGGGAGGACTCTCAGAGAGGTGCACCGGAGTAACGCGTCATCGAACAGCTGAAGGCCTACACAGAAAATCCTCGGAGATCATCCCCACGTAATTACATCATTATATTCTGACCCATAAGAGCGGCAGTTTGGGGCAAGGCTAGGGTTAGAATAGCATAGCTGACAAATTCACCCACATGTATATTTATCTTGTGTACTTTCCGTTTTCTCCCTCTATTGAAATCCCCATCGCGGGTAACACGCGCCATAGTGTGTTGGCCCGTGATACTAAGTTTTAATCAATAGCCTATAATGTGTTTTGTCTATGTGTATCTTTTATCATCATTTTAGCTTTTTAGTAAATAACTATTAAACTAAGATTAGTGTGGTACAAATTAATTGGTGAGACCCGGGTCCGTGCAGAGTCACAGGCTATACGACGTTCAGAACGAGATTGGTAGAGGTAACTGGTTAATTAGTGGCTGTTGTAAAATCGATATTCTGATATTCTTTGAGTTAATTTGGGAAATAGAAACTCAATAAAAACTCATTTTCCTATGTTGCCCCAGGTTAATGAGTTAATAATTGCTTGATTCAGAAAATCATGATCATACTTATTTTCCACCATAATTTGCAAATAAATTCATTAAAAATCCTACAATGTGATTTTCTGGATTTTTCCCCCTCATTTTGTCTGTCATAGTTGAAGTGTACCTATGATGAAAATTACAGGCCTCTCTCATCTTTTTAAGTGGCAGAACTTGCACAATTGGTGGCTGACTAAATACTTTTTTGCCCCACTGTATTTTGTGACATATACCAGTCCTTCCTGCAGCAGAGCAACCACACAAAGAGGCACTGAGTTTGAAGGCAGGACTTGATATACATCCACAGGTACATGTCCAATTGACTCAACTTATGTCAATTGGTCAATCAGAAGCTTCTAAAGCCATGACATAATTTTCTGGAATTTTCCAAGCTGTTTAAATTCACAGTCAATTTAGTGTATGTGAACTTCTGACCCACTGGGACTGTGATACAGTGAATTATAAGTGAAATAATCTGTCTGTAAACATTTTATGGAAAAATTACTTGTGTCATGCACAAAGTAGATGTCCTAACCGACTTTTTAAAACTATAGTTTGTCAACAAGAAATTTGTGGAGTGGTTGAAAAACGAGTTTTAATGACTCTAACCTAAGTGTATGTAAACATCCAACTTCAGCTATATATATGTATATATATATATACACACACTACATAGCCAAAAGTATGTGGACACGCTTCAAATTGTGGACACGCTTCAAATGATCTGTTGCTGATAGGTGTATAAAATCGAGCACAATGGCCTGTACTAAATAGTTTAGTCACTTTCAATGTGGCACAGTCATAGGATGCCACAATTACAACAAGTCAGTTCTTCAACATTCTCCACTGCCAGAGCTGCCCCTGTCAACTACAAATGCTGTTATTGTGAAGTGGAAACGTCTAGGAGCAACAATGGCTCTGCCGCGAAGTGGTAAGCCACACAAGCTCACAGAATGGGACCACTGAGTGCTGAAGCATGTAGCACATGAACTGTTCAGGCTGGGAGCTTCATGAATTGCATTCCCATGGACGAGCAGCAGCACACAAGACTCAGATCACCATGCCCAATACCAAGCGTAGTGTAAAGCTCACTACCATTGGACTCTGGAGATGTGGAAACGCGTTCTCTGGAGTGATGAATCATGCTTCACCACCTAGCAGTCCGACTAACAACTCTGGGTTGCGGATACCAGGAGAACGCTACCTGCCCCAATGCATAGTGCCAACTGTAAAGTTTGATTGAGGAGGAATAATGGTCTGGGGCTGTTTTTCATGGTTTGGGCTAGGCCCCTTAGTTCCAGTGAAGGGATATTAATACAATGACATTCTATATGATACTGTGCTTCGGTGTGGAAGAACTTGACTAGCCTGCACAGAGCCCTGACCTCAACCCCATCTAACACCTTTGGGAAGAATTGGAATGCTGACTGCAAGCCAGGACTAATCGCCCAACATCAGTGCCCTACCTCACTAATGCTCTTGTGGCTGAATGGAAGTCCCCTTAGCAATGTTCCAACATCTAGTAGAAAGCCTTCCCAGAAGTTGTAGAAGCAAAGGGTGGACCACCTTCATATTAATAAAGCCCATGATTTTGTAATAAGATTTTCGACGAGCATGTATTTGGCAATGTATTGTGTGAAGACTGAAAACGTGTGCCAGAGGATGCGACACTACCGCTAGGCCAGTCATGCCACTAATGTATTACATTTCTGTACTATGTAGGGATTATGGTGCCCTTTAGGATGCATCCATGACATTGAATAGCAAGATAAAAGACTGCATTGGAAAAGCGAGTAAGGTATAGACTTGTTTTGTACTTCAGATTTTGAGATTAGTTTGTGAGCTAATGGATGGAATAGCAGATTCAGGAGAATTGCACAAAAGTTCCTGGGGCAAATCGAGGACAATTTGAAAATGACAAGGTTAATGGGATATCTAAAAAAGTCAGTTTGGAGTAATACAGATTTGATCAAAGAGTTGCAATACTAATGAATGTGCAGACAAACAATCTAGATAGGTTAATGAAATGTTTTACTGTGCCGTGGCGCCTTAAAAATAAAAGCCTCATCTCACAAGTGAAATTGAATAAAAGGCTACATTTTGCTGGAGAAATGTGTCATACCATTGCCTGGTAACAAAGGGATAACAAAAAAGCCAAGAAAGGAGCTGCGCTCCGGAGGGTTGTGTTTCTCTGCAGCTACCAGCAGATCCAAATACCAACAGGTTAAAGGCTAATGCAAAAGTATAGACTCACTCGGGGTAGCCTAAATGAGTTCATTTCAGCATTCGACCCCACCCCCCAACCCCCCAGTATTATCAACAATACAGTAAAATTCGGTAGAAAACTCTTTCTCTCTCTTTCACTCTCTCGCTACACACAGTACCAGTCAAAAGTTTGGATACACGTACTCATTTAATTTGTACTATTTTCTACATTGTAGAATAATTGTGAAGACATCAAAACTATTAAATAACACATATGGAATCAGGTAGTACCCAAAGAAAATAGTTATATTTTGGAATTTAGATTCTTCAAAGCAGCCACCGTTTGCATTGATGACAACTTTGATGACAACCACCCTTACAACCACCCCTACCTTGTCACAACACAACTCATTGGCTCAAATAATCAGAAATTCCAGCAATTCACTTTTAACAAGGCACACCTTTTAATTGAAATGCATTCCAGGTGACTACCTCATGAAGCTGGTTGAGAGAATGCCAAGGGTGTGCAAAGATGTCATCAATGCAAAGGGTGGCTCCTTTGAAGAATCACAAATATAAAATATATTTTGATTTGTTTAACAGTCTTTAACAGTCAGTTTTGATGTCTTCACTATTATTCTACAATGTAGAAAAACCCTGGAATGAGTAGGTGTGTCCAAACTTTTGACTGGTACTCTGTTAGGAGTAGACTTCTACCATGTATCTCTTGTTTGGTAAAAGAGACACTTTAATCAACCAAGGTGTCTCTCTTCTGTGATTGACATGTTCAATGTCTGACTTTCCTTGTTGATGTAACTGACCGGAAACTTAAATAGCCTCCGATGTGTTACACAAGTGACAGCCTAAAGTAAACAAACATTTGAGTCACTGCATTGGCAGTGCCCTCCGGGCCACACCACAGATTGGCTGACATTTTGTTGTGATGGAGGTTTCCTTTTGGATTCTAGCTCCAAGCCTTGAAAATTGGCACTGAGTACAGTACATTTCAGGTTCATATTATCGAACCTTCCTACTCTTCAACCGCAAGTACTCTGTGTCTCTGACTCAGATGAGGGCAAAGGGGTCTGAAGCAAATACAAATGAAAAATAACAAATCGAGACTTTTATTGAATTTCCAATTGTCTTGTGCCTCCTCTCTTGCAGTACTCAGGGTAAAAACAACCAGAAACAATTTTTTTATTTGACCATGTATTATGATTTCACTGAGTATGACATAGGTTGATCATATTTCACACCATGTTGTTTTTTGGTCACATGCTTCTCCTCTCAGGGCAGACTAATATATCCGATGGGGGAATTCAATTATATTAAACTGCTTGGATGCCCAAGCTGTGACATCCATCACACACAGGTAATTTCACAGATTGTAAACATAGCACAGACCGTCTTAGCAGCTCCCGCTGTGCAGTACTTTGACCATCAAGCATGCCCTCTGCATTATAGAGTAGCATAAGCAAGATTGAGTCATGTAATAACATGGTGTCTATCTCCTCAAGACACACTGCGTCCCACTGTGTATCACAGAAGTGTACTATAATATGCAAGTAGGTAGGCCTATGTCATAGTGTTTTTTATTGTATTTTTTAATTCACTTTCATTTTCCATAGGTGGTCATTACATTAGTAATTGGACTTGAGTTATTATGAATCTCTCAAACCAACACTAAAAAACCAAACATTTACTTTTATTGGAGAATAGAAAGGTAAACATCTGAGTCCACTTAAGCAATACTTGTGGATGAGTTACACTATACCCTGTAGGCAGGTCTGGGTAAGGTTATTAAGCAACCTTTTTAGATATAAAAAAGATACAGCTGGGTCATGATGTTTGTGATTAAGCTATTTGACGGCAACATTTACTTATTAACTTATTAACATTTACTACTTTACAATGAAACTATGAAACATTTTGTATTGGGATTACATTATGGTGTGGTTGATACAAGCATTAATAATATCCCAGATATTAATACCTGTATGTTGATCTAGTGATCTAACACAAGCACTTGTCTTTTATTAGCACTGATTGTTCTGTTAGCGTCTTTATTGAGGAACATTTTACTTGCAATGACTATGATATGTGGTTGTTTAACCTACTTTAGTTGAATGCATTAACTGTAAGTCACTCTGGATAACTGTTGTGTTACCGACTGAGGAACTACTGTTGAAAGGTATCCTACACTCTGTAATGTTATAACTTAACAAGTCATTTTTGACTGGAACTTCCTCCTCTCATGGACTTTTCATAACTTCTGGGATCTATTAGAAAACATGGAGTATGTTTACAAGGCCATATTGACTTTGGTTACATGGCCTGTGGGCTCACCTTTTTAGTGTCATAAGGTCAAAAGGCCAAACCAAACAGCATCATGTTAATCTTTTCCGGGCTAAGCTAACCTTGGCGTAAATCATTTCTCAAAGCTACTGTCTGTGATTCAAAAAAACATAAATGTGGCCCCACCATATGTTTTGGTATACAATTAAGGGATGGGGATAGGGAAATATAACCCCACTCAAATGTATAGGCAGCGTTCTAGATACCAGGACTGACAGTCCATAACTTCCAAGAGATTGTCCCACCCATATTGTTTCTGTCTGTAAACACTGACTTAATAAAACCTTTTATATCACAGCATTGTTGAATTCTAGTTTCTGATTGGCTTGAAGGACATTCTAGAGTATTTTTTTCTATTTAACCTGGTCTCAGAGCATTTCATATTGTATGTAAATCCCTACACTTTTTAGGATGATATGTGACGTTTGGTAAGGTTACATAAGACAGGTTACATGAGACGAATGTGGGCGTATAACGCAAACATCTAGCAACCTGAAGGTTGCAAGTTTGAATCATCATGGCCAACTTTGTCATTTTAGCTAATTAGCAACTTTTCAACTACTTAGTACTTTTTTTCTACTTTGCAACTACTTAGCACGTTAGGTAACTCTTCCCTTAACCCTAACCTTCACCCTTTTAGCTAAACCTTCACCTAACCCTAACCTTTACCCTTTAACATAAAACTTAACCCTAACATTAACCCTAACCCCTAGTCTAGCAAAAGTTAGTGAGCTAGCTAACTTTAGCCACCTAGCTAGAATTCGTAACATATCATACATTTGGCAAAACATTTTTTTTTCACCTTTATTTTAACCAGGTAGGCTAGTTGAGAACAAGTTCTCATTTGCAACTGCGACCTGGCCAAGATAAAGCATAGCAGTGTGAACAGACAACACAGAGTTACACATGGAGTAAACAATTAACAAGTCAATAACACAGTAGAACAAAAAAAGAGAGTCTATATACATTGTGTGCAAAAGGCATGAGGAGGTAGGCGAATAATTACAATTTTGCAGATTAACACTGGAGTGAGAAATGATCAGATGGTCATGTGCAGGTAGAGATATTGGTGTGCAAAAGAGCAGAAAAGTAAAAAAATGGGGATGGGGATGAGGTAGGTAGAATTGGGTGGGCTATTTACCGATAGACAGATAGCAGATGTTTGAAGTTGGTGAGGGAGATAAAAGTCTCCAACTTCAGCGATTCGTAACAAATCATGCGAAATGGGTGATGGACATCAACAAATTAACTTCTTATGGCTGCAGGGGCAGTATTGAGTAGCTTGGATGAAAGGTGCTGTCACGTTCTGACCATAGTTCTTTTGTGTTTTCCTTGTTTTAATGTTGGTCAGAATGTGAGCTGGGTGGGCATTCTATGTTGTGTGTCTAGTTTGTCCGTTTCTATGTATGCCCGGATATGTTTCTCAATCAGAGGCAGGTGTTAGTCATTGTCTCTGATTGGGAACCATATTTAGGTAGCTTGTTTTGTGTTGGGGTTTGTGGGTGGTTGTTTCCTGTCTTTGTGTTCTCTGCACCAGATAGGACTGTTTCGGATTTTGCCACGTTTTTTGTTTTTGTAATTGTGTTCATGTTGAGTTTCTCATATTAAAAAACCATGAACTCTAACAAAGTTGCATTTTGGTCCTCCTCTCCTTCGACGGAAGAAAGCCGTTACAGAATCACCCACCACAACAGGACCAAGCAGCGTGGTAATGGGCAGGAGCAGGAGAGGCAGCGGCGAGGACACAAGACTCCTGGACGTGGGAGGCAATCCTAGAGGGGAAAGGACCCTGGGCACAGCCAGGAGAATATCGCCGCCCCAAAGAAGAGCTGGAGGCAGTGAAGGCGGAGAGGCGCTGGTATGAGGAGGCAGCACGGTGGCGCGGATGGAAGCCCGAGAGTCAGCCTCAAAAATGTATTGGGGGTAGGCACACAGGAAGTGTGGCGAAGCCAGGTAGGAGACCTGCACCAACTTCCTGTGCTTACCAGAGGGCGAGAGAGACCGGGCAGGCACCGTGTTATGCTGTGGAGTGCACTGTGTCCCCAGTGCGGGTGCATAGCCCGGTGCGGTACATACCAGCTCCTCGTATCGGCCAGGCTAGTTGGGCATCGAGCCAGGTGCCATGAAGCCGGCTCTACACATCTGGTCTCCACTGCGTCTCCTTGGGCCGGCGTACATGGCACCAGCCTTATGCATGGTGTCCCCGGTTAGCCTGCACAGCCCAGTGCGGGCTATTCCACCTCGCCGCACTGGCAGGGTGACCGGGAGCATTCAAACAGGTAAGGTTGGGCAGGCTCGGTGCTCAAGAGCTCCAGTGCGCCTGCACGGTCCAGTCTATCCAGTGCCAGCTACACGCACCAGCCCTCCGGTGGCAGCCCCCCGCACCAGGCTTCCTGTGTGTGTCCTCGGCCCAGTACCACCAGTGCCGGCACCACGTACCAGGCCTACAGTGCGCCTCGCCTGTCCAGAGCTGCTAGAGTCTCCCGCCTGTCAGAGCTGCTAGAGTCTCCCGCCTGTCCAGAGCTGCTAGAGTCTCCCGCCTGTCCAGAGCTGATAGAGTCTCCCATCTGTCATAAGCTACCATTCTGCAAGGAGCCGCCAGAGCCGCCAGTCTGCAAGGAGCCGCCGGAGGCGGCAGTCTGCAAGGAGCCGCCAGAGCCGCCAGTCTGCAAGGAGCCGCCAGAGCCGCCAGTCTGCAAGGAGCCACCAGAGCCGCCAGTATGCCAGGAGCCGCCAGTCAGCCAGGATCCGCCAGAGCCGCCAGTCAGCCAGGCTCCGCCAGAGCCGCCATTTGGCCAGGATCTGTCAGAGCCGCCATTCGGCCAGGATCTGCCAGAGCCATCAGTCAGCCAGAAGCTGCCAGAGCCGTCAATCAGCCTGAGCTGTCTCTCAGTCCTGAGCTACCCCTCAGTCCTGAGCTACTCCTCAGTCCTGAGCTACCCCTCAGTGCTGAGCTACCCCTCAGTCCTGAGCTACCTCTCAGTCCTGAGCTACCCCTCGGTCATGAGCTACCTCTCAGTCATGAGCTACCTCTCAGTCATGAGCTGCCCTTCAGCCCAGAGCTGTCCCTCAGTCTGGAGGAGTTTCCTCAGTCATGAGGCATCACTCAGTCCAGATCCGCTCCTCAGTCCAGTGGGGCCATTTGTTAGGGTTCCTAGGCCAAGGTCGGCGGCGAGGGTCGCCACTCAAAGGACGCTAAGGAGGTGGACAAAGACAATGGTGGAGTGGGGTCCACGTCCAGCGCCAGAGCCGCCACCGCTGACAGCTGCCCATCCAGACCCTCCCCTATAGGTTTAGGTTGTGCGGTCGGAGTCCGCACCTCGGGGGGGTACTGTCACGTTCTGACCATACTCCTTTTGTGTTTTCCTTGTTTTAGTGTTGGTCAGGACGTGAGCTGGGTGGGCATTCTATGTTGTGTGTCTAGTTTGTCCGTTTCTATGTATGGCCTGATATGGTTCTCAATCAGAGGCAGGTGTTAGTCATTGTCTCTGATTGGGAACCATATTTAGGTAGCTTGTTTTGTGTTGGGGTTTGTGGGTGGTTGTTTCCTGTCTTTGTGTTCTCTGCACCAGATAGGACTGTTTCGGGTTTTGCCACGTTTTTTGGTTTTTTGTAATTGTGTTCATGTTGAGTTTCTCATATATAAAAAAAATAACTCTAACAACGCTGCATTTTGGTCCTCCTCTCCTTCGACCGAAGAAAGCCGTTACAGGTGCCCAGAGGTGCCCAGAGTAAACGGCCTGCTCCTCAGTCCCAGTGGCTAATATATGCATATTATTAGTAGTATTTGATAGAAAACACTCTGAAGTTTCTGAAACTGTTTGAATGATGTCTGTGAGTAAAACATAACTCAAATGGCAGGCAAAAACCTGAGAAGAAATCAAAACAGGAAGTGAGAAATCTGAGGTTTGTGGATTTTCAAACCAGGCCCAAATGAATTCACATTGGGATATTGGTTATGTTGCACTTCCTAAGGCTTCCAATAGATGTCAACCATCTTTAGAAACATGAATGAGGCTTCTACTGTGATGTGGCGCCGGATGAGAGCTCTTTGAGTCAGTGGTCTGGCAGAGAGCCAGGTCCTGGTCACGCGCATTTCACATGATAGCGACCTGCGTTCCATGGCTTTTCTACAGACAATGGAATTTCTCCGGTTCGAACATTATTGAAGATGTTTGATAAAAACATCCGAAAGATTGATTCTATACTTAGTTTGAAATGTTTCTACGACCTGTAATATAACTTTTAGAAGTTTTTGTCAGACGTTCGGCTGGACCTGCACGAGCGTTTGGATTTGTGTTCTAAACGCCCTAACAAAAGTAGCTATTTTGACATAAATAATGGACATTATCGAACAAATCAAACATTTATTGTGGAACTAGGATTCCTGGGAGTGCATTCTGATGAACATCATCAAAGGTAAGGGAATATTTATAATGTTATTTCTGATTTCTGTTGACTCCAACATGACGGATAAAAAAACAATTTTGAGCACTGTTCTCAGATTATTCCATGGTTTGCTTTTTCCGTAAAGTTTTTTTGAAATCTGACACAGCGGTTGCATTAAGGAGAGGTATATCTATATTTCCATGTCTAACAATTGTATTTTCATCAACATTTATAATGAGTATTTTTGTAAAATGATGTGGCTCTCTGTATTATCACCGGATGTTTTTGGAACTAGTGAACGTAACATGCCAATGTATAATGAGATTTTTTTTATATATAAATATGAACTTTATCAAACAAAACATACATGTATTGTGTAACATGAAGTCCTTTTAGTGTCATCTGACGCAGATCATCAAAGGTTAGTGATGAATTTTATCTCCATTTGTGCTTTAGCTCTCATTTGTGCTCTCTTTATACTGGAATAATGGATGTGTTTTCTGTGCTTTCGCTGTAAAGACTATTTGAAATTGGACACTCTGGTGGCATTAACAACAAGATTATCTTTAAAACGGTATAAAATACAAATATGTTTGAGGAATTTTAATTATGACATTTCTGTTGTTTTGAATTTGGCGCCCTGCACTTTCACTGGCTGTTGTCATATCGATCCCGTTAACGGGATTGCAGCCCTAAGAAGTTTTAATACATACCATACATGAAACATAGCATATCATACCAAATAGAGTGTCAGTTGGTAGAGCATGGCTTAGTGGGTTCGATTCCCGAGACCACCCATACGTAGAATGTATGCACACATGACTGTAAGTCCTACAGAATAATATGAAATGATCTGAGACCAGGTTGCTCTGAAATGCACAGCAATAACTAACGACTATGAAGTTAATTCTTACATGTTCTAAGTTCAAGCTGTTTTGAAAGCAAAAGTCAAATTGAAAACATTATTGGCAGTGTTGAATTCAATTTTCATAAAAGCAAGCTAGGAGGACTGATGGTTTGGCTAGCTAAGCAAGTCTGTTTGTTTGCTTACCAATTCAACTAATATTACTATCTAGTAAACTTGCTACTTCAGTGGATGTTGAACACACTGTGGTATAAGTGGGATAATCAACTTGGGTCTATGCGTTCTCTGAAAATAATACAACTCTGCAAAAGGTAGGTGCCACAACGTTGCACGTCACAGCACTCGCCTTCCATGTTGTGCATTGTTTTCCAGAGAATACATATTCCCTTGTTAATTATCCATTACATATTTTAAGTTATGATAAAGAGTCAAAGTTGTGCTAAGCTCATGAGGTACTAATAAATTATTTTCTTTAAAAATCCATTGGTATATAACAACAATTGAAATGACCATCAAACAGCTTTCCAAATCCCAGACTGTAACTTTAACACTGGAAACACTGTTTGTCACGGTTTATGAATCCACTGCCTCTCTTTCTCTTTCTCTCTCTCTCTCTCTCTCTCTCTCTCTCTCTCTCTCTCTCTCTCTCTCTCTCTCTCTCTCTCTCTCTCTCTCTCTCTCTCGTGTTTGTGTGGGCGTGGCTCCCAATCTCGGCCTGATTGTCTGCGCCAGCTGGAACCACTTATCTTCCCTTTATATGTTCTGTAACCAGTGTTTCTTGTTGTCAGATCGTTGTTACTTCCCTGAGGTTGTGTCGTGTGTCTGTGCTCTTCTCTCGCCGCCCTTGTGTGGATTATCTGCTGTGCTCCTTCCTACCCATCCGGACACACTCCCCTGGATTTCTCAGCACGCTATCTTCGGAAGATGCGCCCTAGTCCCTGGGTCGGATTCCGTCTGAGTACAGTCTGTCTGTCCTGTTGCTGCTGTAAACTGTATGCATTAAACCATTGTTGCTTGCATCTTGCATCCGCCTCTGTATTGTCACAGAACGATCTGACCAGACCATGGATGCAGCGAGTTCAACGAGTCTGACCGAATTCATTTCCCGCAGTATCACGAGAATGGATCAACAAGAGGAGAACATCTCCAGCACAGGTCGGGCAGTACAAGCCCTTGCGACGCAGGTATCCCAGCTGACCCAACAATTAAAACATCTGAGGGGTTCCGCTGCGCCACCTACAGCACCTACATCCGGCAGTTCAACCCGCCCCGCCAGAGCCGGATTCCCAGCTAGAGCCACAGCTACCGACACCAGAGGGTTATTCAGGTGATCCTGACTATTGCAGAGCTTTTCTTACGAGATGTTCCATGCATTTCTCGTTGCAGCCACGGACCTTCAACCGTGAACAGTCTAAGGTAGCATTCGTACTCACACTGCTATCAGGCAAAGCGGCTCTTTGGGGAACGGCGGTGTGGGCGAACCAGGACCCATGCTGCACCTCTTTCCAGACACTCTCCGAGGAGATGAGAAGGGTCTTCGATCGGGCCGTGGCGGGTAGGGAGGCGGCCAGACTACTCGCTGACCTTCGCCAAGGAGACCGTTCAGTATCGGAATACTCCATCCAATTCCGCACTCTGGCCGCAGAGTGTCAGTTGAACGAGGAGGCGCAGTGGGACATGTTCCTGCATGGGCTGGAGGACCGGATCCAGAAGGAGATTTATGTTCTGGACCTTCCCAGGAGTTTAAATGGACTAGTGGAACTAGCCTTGAGGGTCGACGCTCGTCTGAGTCGTATTGGCCGCCGAGCATGCCCTAACAGACCGTATAACGACACGGAGGGCGGGCATGCCAGCGGCGGGAACACGGCCAGTTCAGCCTCCGCTCACGAACCCATGCAGCTGGGGAGAGCTCGCCTCTCCCGGGAAGAGAGGGAGAGGCGGAGATCCCAAGGACTCTGTCTCTACTGTGGTAGAGCGGGCCACTTTATCCACTCCTGCCCGGTAAAATATCAGGCCCGGTAGTAAACAGGAGGCTACTATCGGGTGGTGTCACCACAGAGAAGACCTCATCATCTACTCTCCTCCCGGTAAGACTAAGATGGGCCACCCACACGCACGACACCCAAGCCTTACTGGACTCAGGAGCAGAGGGTAATTTCATGGACTTCAAGCTCGCTCACAAACTCCAGATTCCTATCACCTCACTCACGCACAAGATATCCGTCAACGCTCTCAATGGTCAAGAACTCCCCAACATTTCTCACACCACTGAACCTATCACACTCATCACTTCTGGCAATCACACTGAGACACTATCATTTCTACTCATGGACTCACCCCTTGCACCATTAGTTCTCGGCCACCCTTGGCTCACCCAACACAACCCCAGAGTTGACTGGGGTCATAACTCTATATCCATGTGGAGTAACAAGTGTCTTGAGTCCTGTTTAGTGTCTGCCTGTTCGTCTGTCTGATTCTGTGTTTCTAGAGGAGGCAGTGGATTTGTCTAACGTGCCCGTTGAATACCTCGACCTGAAGGAGGTGTTCAGTAAGTCCCGTGCTGCTTCTCTTCCTCCGCATCGTCCCTATGACTGTGCAATAGAATTATTGCCAGGTGAGTCTCCGCCTAAAGGCAAGTTATATTCACTCTCTGTTCCTGAGAGGGAGGCTATGGAGAGATACATCTCTGATTCTCTGGCATCTGGATTCATTCGTCCTTCCTCTTCTCCAGCGGGGGCGGGGTTCTTCTTTGTGGGGAAGAAGGACGGATCTCTGCGTCCTTGCATTGATTACAGTGGGTTGAATAACATCACAGTGAAGAATACCTATCCCTTACCGTTGATGTCCTCAGCCTTTGAAAGGTTACAGGGAGCATCCGTGTTCACTAAGTTGGATTTACGTAATGCATATCATTTGGTTCGCATAAGGGGGGGGGACGAATGGAAGACCGCGTTTAACACCCCCAGAGGGCACTTCGAATATTTGGTCATGCCTTTTGGGCTATCCAACTCCCCAGCGGTTTTCCAGGCACTCGTTAATGACGTGCTGAGAGATATGATTGATCAGTTCATATATGTTTACCTGGATGACATACTGATTTTTCTTCTTCTCTCCAGGAACACGTTCAGCACGTCAGACGAGTGCTTCAGAGGTTGTTGGAGAATGGACTTTTTGTCAAGGCGGAGAAATGCATTTTTCATGCACAACCCGTTCCATTCCTAGGTTACATTGTCTCGACTGAAGGTATTCGCATGGATCCTGACAAGGTTAAGGCTGTGGTGGATTGGCCAAGCTCAGATTCCCGTAAGGCCCTACAGAGGTTTCTGGGATTCGCCAATTTCTACCGGCGTTTCGTTCGCAACTTTAGTCAGATAGTCGCTCCTCTTACCGCCTTAACCTCCCCCAGAGTGACGTTCAGGTGGTCCGATACAGCCGAGGCTGCATTCGCCAAACTCAAGAGCCGCTTTGTTTCGGCTCCCATCCTCATAGCTCCCGATCCCTCGCGTCAGTTCGTAGTGGAGGTGGACGCTTCAGAGGTGGGGGTAGGTGCGGTACTTTCCCAACGTTCCTCTTCTGACGACAAGATGCACCCTTGTGCGTTCCTTTCCCATCGGTTATCACCTGCGGAACGCAACTACGACATTGGCAACAGAGAGTTGTTGGCAGTGAAGTTAGCACTGGAGGAGTGGTGCCATTGGTTAGAGGGTTCGGGGGTACCTTTTATAGTTTGGACCGATCACAAAAATTTGGAATATATCAGAACCGCCAAGCGACTCAACTCCAGGCAGGCGCGGTGGGCACTCTTTTTCGGACGTTTTGACTTCTCTCTCTCGTATCGCCCGGGTTCCAAGAATGTCAAACCCGATTCCCTTTCTCGCATTTTTGACCATTCCGAACGCCCATCCACTCCCGAGTGCATCCTACCCGGGACCCTAGTGGTATCCACACTCACATGGGAGGTTTGAATCGAGGGTCAAAACGGCTTTAGAAGGGGTAACGCCTCCACCCGGTTGCCCGCCTAATCGGTTGTTTGTGCCGGAGGGGTGTCGGTACGATGTTATTCGGTGGGGGCATTGCTCCAACGTAGCGTGTCATCCAGGAGTCAGCCGCACTAGCTTTTTGGTTAAGCAACGCTTTTGGTGGCCACTGATGGCTCGTGACATTCACAGTTTTGTCTTGGCTTGCTCGGTTTGTGCCACTGGGAAGACTTCTAATCGACCCCCAGATGGGTTACTCCAACCGCTGTCGGTCCCTTCGAGACCCTGGTCCCACATCGCGCTAGATATTTTACCGGCCTCCCGCCCTCCCAGGGCAAGACGGTTGTGTTGACCGTGGTGGACCGGTTCTCGAAGGCGGCTCATTTTATTCCCTTGCCTAAATTACCATCTGCCAAGGAGACAGTGGTAACTGTCGTGGATCACGTCTTTCGCTTACATGGCCTGCCGATGGACGTAGTTTCTGACAGGGGGCCCCAATTTGTGTCCAAGTTTTGGCAAGAGTTTTGTAGGTTACTGGGAGCGAGTGTCAGCCTGTCTTCAGGGTTTCATCCCCAGAGCAACGGTCAAACGGAGAGGGCCAACCAAGATTTGGAGAGAGTGTTGCGATGTTTGGTTTCTAAGAATCCCTCTTCCTGGAGTCAACAACTCTCTATGGTTGAGTACGCTCACAATTCGTTGCCAGTGGCAGCTACGGGTCTCTCTCCATTTGAGTGTAGTTTAGGTTACCAGCCACCTATCTGTCCCAGTACAGAGTCCGAGGTCACTGTTCCTTCCACTCACGCTTTCATCCAGAGGTGCCGTCACGCATGGAGCAGAGCCCGTGAGACTCTTCTCCGGGTGGGGGCGCGCATCAAGGCTAAGGCCGATCGCCACCAGTCAAAGCCTCCTGTATACGTCGTTGGCCAAAGAGTGTGGCTTTCTACTAAGAACATTCCACTCCGATCCGTTTCGAACAAGCTTGCCCCCAAATTTATCGGCCCGTTCAAAGTCACCAGGATCATTAGTCCGGTGGCGGTCCGGCTCAAGCTTCCTCCGGCGTATAGGAGAATTCATCCTACCTTTCATGTGTTTAAAATAAAACCTGTGTTTCAGGCACGCATTAACCCGCCGGTCCCGGTTCCCCCGCTGCCACGACTTGTTGATGGGGAACCCACCTTTTCTGTCAATCGTATTTTGGACTCTAGAAGGAGGGGACGCGGATTCCAGTACCTGGTGGACTGGGAGGGTTACGGCCCGGAGGAGAGAAGTTGGGTACCTGCTAGGGACATTCTGGATCACTCCCTTATCGATGATTTCAATCGACAGGTACATTCGCCTGGGAAAGCCAAGAGGCGTTCCTAGGGGGGGGGGTATTGTCACGGTTCATGAATCCTCTCTCTCTCTCTCTCTCTCTCTCTCTCTCTCTCTCTCTCTCTCTCTCTCTCCCGTGTTTGTGTGGGCGTGGTTCCCAATCTCGGCCTGATTGTCTGCGCCAGCTGGAACCACTTATCTTCCCTTTATATGTTCTGTAACCAGTGTTTCTTGTTGTCAGATCGTTGTTACTTCCCTGAGGTTGTGTCGTGTGTCTGTGCTCTTCTCTCGCCGCCCTTGTGTGGATTATCTGCTGTGCTCCTTCCTACCCATCCGGACACACTCCCCTGGATTTCTCAGCACGCTATCTTCGGAAGATGCGCCCTATTCCCTGGGTCGGATTCCGTCTGAGTACAGTCTGTCTGTCCTGTTGCTGCTGTAAACTGTATGCATTAAACCATCGTTGCTTGCATCTTGCATCCGCCTCTGTATTGTCACACTGTTGAAGGGAATCTTACACTCTGTAATGTTATAACTTAACAAGTTATTTTGAAGTGGAACTTCCTCCTCTCATGGAGTTTTTATATCTGTTATCCATTAGAAAACATAGATTGTGTTTACAAGGCCATATTGACTTTGGTTACATGGTACGTGGGTTCACCTTTGTAGTGTAGTGTCTTGAAGTCAAAAGGCCAAACCAAACAGCCTCATGTTAATATTTCACAAGCTTACCTAACCTTGACGTAAATCATTTCTCAAAGCCGCAATCGGTTTCTCATGGTTTTGAGAGCAGGTGGAGGTGGAAAATATTGTTTTCAAATGGTTTGAGCTTGACATTAAATCAGTAAGGGGATTTGTTTCTGTTTATTATTCATGGGAACTCTTCAACTGGCTACTGTGCAAAGTATCAGTCAGACCTTGGTTCATATACCATTTGAAATCTATTAAATTCTTTTCGTGATTTTTTTTGTATGCCTGGAGTGCCAGATGGGGCGAATTTTGCAGTTTTGTAATTATTCTATTGGTTCCATTGTGCCAGGCAAGCTCAATCAATTTCAAATAGTATTTGAACCCAGGTCTGGTGTCACTATTGTTAGGAAATCAAGGTTATATACATTATAAAAACAACTTTTTTATATAGATGCCTTTATTGGGCATGTTGGGCTTGGGGTAACAGTGAGGCATTTTTAAGTGGGAAATAGAAAGAGCACATATTATTTTTTATTTTTTATTTAACTAGGCAAGTCATCTTGGTAATTCCTGAATGAAAGAACACACATTCCTTGCAACAACAAAAAAATCACTCATCTTGAGGCATGTTTTAATGAGAGAAATACTGAATGTGAAGATGCATATGAATCAAAATGTCAAAATGTTGTAGGCACATTCCCTTTTTAACCTTTCACCCCCCCCCCCTGTGTTAATTTTTCTTCCTTTTTCAGAGGTCATGATAAATTGACTTTATATTTTAGCCATGACTCAACTGTCCCTGTTTGAGATATGAACACACACTAAATCTAAATTCAATTCATTGCCTTGGCACTGAGGTCCCATTTGAATAACAGATACCATTTTATACAGACTTCTCCATTTACCACTCCATCAGTACACCACTGATGCAACCTTTTCCCATTTAAATTGGCTATCGATATCTGTAATCTAATCAAATGCACAAATGCAATACCACTGATAGAAACATTCATCCCTGCATCAGTCATTTCCTCTCGTTCAGTGTTTATAGCAAAAGGCACCCAGGTGGAGAGCAGCAACCATGTCACATACGCAGCTGCGTTGGTGTGAGGAAAGTGTTTCCTTCCTTTCAAACCTAATCTACATAATTTACCTGACTCAGTAGACGTGTTAAATATGGATGCACCTCGCATTTACTCAAAACGATCGCGTTTCTCCACAAGCATAAATAAAGTAAAGACCAAAATGAAAGAGATTTCTCTGGCTCCCATCGTGTTATTATTTCATCACTCACGGATGCTGAAGAGGCTGTGTTGTTGGTGAGAGGTATATGGGCTGAATTCACAACACACCAGGCTTTGGTTTTGGATTGACACTGGGTGTAAATGAGTTTCATCTACTCTTTTGTCAGATGTTTGTTGACTTTAGGGCTCTAAAACCCTTTTCAAACTACTGAGCTGAGTCGTACTACCAGTTATATTGGTACTGCACTGTTCTGATTACGCATCCAGGATAGTTATTGGAACAGTGCTGGTAAGGACAATGTGAATGGAAAATATCTTGACCAACACAGTATGGTTCGGGTCAGCACAATAGTGTGAAAAGGGTAGGCTACACAAAAAAATCCCCCATGCCAGGAAGCTGAGGCAGGGAGGAAATCGTCCTCACAGTCCAGTGGTGTCAGACAAGGCTCCCCTTCGAGTCCAGCCCAGCACTCAGCTCATCTGTGTGGAGTGCTGAAGTGGCATCCTCATCCTAAACGCGATCCTCCCCAGTCATCAGGCCTCTAATTGTGACAGCCAGGTGCAAACAGCATGTAATTCTGTTTGTCACCCCTGGCGTCTCCCATTTCCCCACCCCTCCGATTTGGATACGCAATCTGGAACGGAAGCACGGATTTGAAGAAGCTGGAGCCTCAGGCGGTCACAGGTGGAGGCTGGGGAGAGAAGGTAGAAAAACGAGGGGAGAGAGGGTGGAGGGAGGGAAAATAGGTGTTTGTGCGCGTTGCCCTATTTCCAGTTGTGCTTTTCATGTACCCTGCATCAGAGGAATGCTAAGGCCCAGTCCAGAGGCACGGTGAGGCTTCTGAATCAACACCAGTCACTGTGCTGCTAGCCCTTCCATTACGTTAGCTACCTGCCCTGTAGGAACCTTCAGAGTGCAGAAATTGAAGCTCCTTTATTTGTGATGAACCTTTAGAGCAGGGCTGCCCAATTCTGATCACTTATGGTTTTCATCTTCTCCTTATAATCAGGGACTAATTCAGACCTGGGACATCAGGGAAGTATATTTATCCACCTGGTAGAAGGAAAAAACAAAAGTGTTTTGGCCCTCCAGCACCAGAATGGGTCAGTCCTGCTTTAGAGCCACTACTGCATGACTGACACAACTAGCCTGGCTAGCATCACACCGCACGCTTAGCGAACCTCGGATTTCTTGGAGGCTTTGAGAGATAGAAAGTAGGGCTGTACTGTTTGTGGCCTGCTTTCTCCCCTCCACGCCCGAGGCCTAGTGTGACACACATTAATAAATCAAGACGTAGGGAAAGAGGACACGCACTGAGACAACGGCGCACCAGACGGCGGCAACTTTTGGGGGTTTGCAAAGCTCCAGATACCCGCCGAAATCTCCTCCCTTCTAATTCCCTCTCTGACACACTTTGAGGAATTTATCATGAGATAGCCCCTCCCGGGACAAAGCGGCAACAGTACCAGGTCAGGCTCAAGGTTTTATAAGCAGATTAGGGAGCTGCCTTTGGTAGAGTGCACACTGCCTCCGAGTTGTTATTCTCACTACTTCTAAAAATAAGCTCCAATGCAATTTCTGCCTACTATCACGGTCTACTTCAACCCATAGGCCTCTAAGTTCCTCCCTGCAGCTAAACTTAACCTTCCACACTCGTATAATAATGTTTCCAGCAAGCAGACATTCCCTGATAGCAAACAGTTACTAATAAATCTCAAGACTATTAGGGAAATTGAGGGAGAGCTAAGCAGCACATGTTGGAGGGACTGGGCACTACTGTGCCTCCCTGTTTATTGGTTTTGTACCAGTGCCAGTGTTCTACTCTGACCATATAGCTGAGGAAGCTCTGGGAAGCTCTCAGGATAGGTAAACACGAAGATGTTGGACAATGCCCGGCCTCCTGTGGGGTTACAAGTGGGTGCTGAGCCTCAGTGGTGGGCTGGAGCCGCTCCCAGCCTCCCTCGCTATTGTTCTATTGTTGACTTTAATTGTCTCTGTGTTCCCACGCCAGCGTTCCCATTCACTCCTTCCTACCATGTGTGTGTGTGTGTGTGTGTGTGTGTGTGTGTGTGTGTGTGTGTGTGTGTGTGTGTGTGTGTGTGTGTGTGTGTGTGTGTGTGTGTGTGTGTGTGTGTGTGTGTGTGTGTGTGTGTGTGTGTGTGTGTGTGTGTGTGTGTGTGTGTGTGTGTGTGTGTGTGTGTGTGTGTGTGTGTGTGTGTGTGTGTGTGTCATTGTCTGGGCAATGTATGTCCCTTCTCAGAGAGCCAGCCAGAATATGTGGCTGACCCCCAGAGCTGAGCAGCCCCAGTCTACATGCCTGTGTACCAGGATTGCTTCTGCATTGTTCTTCTGCTTTTATGTTCCATTCGATGAACACATCCTTTAAGCCTACACTAGGTGCGATCCAGAACATAAAAGGTTTATTCGACTGTCCCCAAAGAGGGTTCCACATGGAACCCAAAATAGATTTTTACCTGAAACCAAAAAGGGTTCTACCTGGAACCCAAAATGGTTATTCTATGGGGACAGCCAAAGAACGTTGAGTTTTGCCAGTTGATTGATATATGACGAAATGCTAAAAGGTGCTATATGTAACATTTCCACCTGCATCTAGCAAAAAATGTCAATTATATGCCAGTTATCACAACGGAATAGAAATCCACCAGAATAAAACCTACTTTTTAGAACTCCAGAATTTGTACTTACGACTAATTAACATAATTGTACCACGACCAACTTGCTGAATTAGGATCAATAGTCGTTCGCAAGTTTGACAACATTGGCAAAAACATTAGCCAGACAAAACGTCTTAACACCCTTGGAACTGGTGTTTTCTAGATTATGATATGTTTAAAAAGCAGTAGCTAGACATTTTAGCCGTTTTTAAGCAGTGTCCTTCAAAACCCTATGAAGAAATCTAATTCATGGCTAAAGTGTTACATGTTGCTCCATTAAAATCCAATTACACAAATGAGTTATGTCTAATTCACTTTGGAGTGCTTGACATCCTAAGAAATACAAATAGAATACACTACAACCAACCACCAACACAACAGACAATATTGACCTGGTTCATGATAAAAGTTGAATAAAGAGAACAGACATTTGGCACAAAATTAATACATTTAAATATTTCATCTGTGGTGGGGAGGGGATTGAGTGTGTGTGTGTGTGTGTGTGTGTGTGTGTGTGTGTGTGTGTGTGTGTGTGTGTGTGTGTGTGTGTGTGTGTGTGTGTGTGTGTGTGTGTGTGTGTGTGTGTGTGTGTGTGTGTGTGTGTGTGTGTGTGTGTGTGTGTGGTGTGTGTGTGTGTGCACCCGCACGTGTGTGTGTGTGTGCACCCGCACGTGTGTATGTGTATGCACCCACACATGTGTGTGTGTGTTGGGGGGGTAAAGGGGAAACTACACTGAGGGCTCTGTTCGAGGACAGATATAGTTTTTATTAATTGTATTGACTTTTCTATGCAGTTCCCCCAATCTCTGTCTGCCTTAAATTATTAATTTTGGGGCATTTGTTATTGTATTCGCTGGGAGTCTTCAGCCTTTCCCTCCTCAGCTCCATGGAAATTGAATCTCCCCCCTGGTGGCGCTAAGGCAGGCAGTTCGGTTCCTAATGGATTGAGTGCATATTGAATGCTCCAGTTGCTCCTCGGGGTAGGTGCAGCTTAGCCAAGGAATTAGCCCACTGCAATGAAAGATGAGAGGGGAGAATGTAGCCCGAATATGAAAGCTCCCTCTCTTCCTCTCTCTCTCTCACTCCATCTCTTTCTATCTCCCTCCCTCTCATTGAGCTCGACTAGAAAAACTTCCACTCTCTCTCCCTTGCTTTTCCTCTATCTCCTTCCCTCTCTTCCTCTACTCCTTTTTCTCTCCTCCTCTCCCTGTCTCTTCGAGCCAAAATAGAAAAAGCTCCCTCTCTTCCTCTCGCTCCTTGTCTCCTGTTGTCTTTCAAAACATTCAGGTGACCATTTCTCTTAGGCGTGCAGTTTAATTGACTGACAATGATTCTATAGTCTAGAATTTTGCTACATTAAGCATCTCCATGGGAAATGTAGCAAAAGTCATGATATACCTTTCATACATTGATTTATAAATTGAAGTCCAGCTCGGCATTATGGGTCTACATCCTAATGCATATATATATACATGTCTGAAGACTCACAAAACCTAATTAATAGATAGAGACACCATGTCAACAGTTCCCTGAATGTCTTCTGGACACGGTACAATGTGCTCGTCATGCTGCTTCTCCTCTCACTTACTCTCCTACTGTTTACAGGCAACGACTTCACTGTGACAAGCCAAGCTTTATGTAATTCTTCAAATTGTATTAAACTCAGTGAATGTACTGCTGATTTTCATGGAAAGCGAGAGCGAGGTTGGAATATTGCTTCTTTCTATCTCTCTGTGTCTGTCAAAACCAATAAATCAAATCAAATATTAATTTACGTAGGAGACATCTGTCTGTCTGTCTGTCTGTCTGTCTGTCTGTCTGTCTGTCTGTCTGTCTGTCTGTCTGTCTGTCTGTCTGTCTGTCTGTCTGTCTGTCTGTCTGTCTGTCTGTCTGTCTGTCTGTCTGTCTGTCTGTCTGTCTGTCTGTCTGTCTGTCTGTCTGTCTGTCTGTCTGTCTGTCTGTCTGTCTGTCTGTCTGTCTGTCTGTCTGTCTGTCTGTCTGTCAGTTAGTTAGTCTGTCTTTCAGGCAGTCTGTCAGGTGAACTGTCTCCCAGACAGGGCATTGGGAGCACTGCATGGCGAACCCAGAGGAGAGGGAAGAAAATGCATTAGAGAGCTGTGGACACACACTCAATATGTGTCAGAGGCTGCAGGACACCTTCTGATGAGAGCAGTATGGAGCGGAGGAGGCCGAAAGCTTGGCTGGAGGGTTCTCTGGAAGAGTGGAAGGAGGAATGGTAGAGGGGAATGAGGGACGGAAGAGGGGAAGGAGGGAGGAAGGAGAGAGAGGAAATGAAGATTTGGTGCTGGGAAGAAACAAGCATATGGGTATGAGACAGATGGACAGGCCCCAAGCACACAATGCTGTCTGGAGCTAGAAAGGAAGAATGGATTAGAATCAAGACGAACTTACAGTACAGAAAGAGAAAGAGAGAGGCAGTCATACTTTTAACAGGGATTTCTGTGAGAAAACTGGTGTCTTGTGTTCGTGCATCTTTGCTTGTTTGTCAGTATGCCTTTGCAGTACGGCTGTCATTAGTTGTCTGAAGACCACTAGTAATTATACCTTTCAATTATCTAAATTACATGTATATGGTCTGAGACAGATTTGGGTGTTAAACATCTCGAGATCTTCAACATGTGAAATCAGAATGGACTATATTCAACCCGTATCCTTAGGGATGAATGGGAGTAAATGAACTGCTCAGATTGAGATTCCAGGGGTACAGTATATGACACCCGCCATAAATGCTGGAAAGAGTGAAGCTATGTGTACGTGTCCATATTAGGAAGCCTCGGTCTCAGCAGAAGTTACACTACATGACCAAAATTATGTGGATACCTGCTCATCGAAACATCTCATTCCAAAATCATGCGCATTAATATGGAGTTGGTCCCCCCCTTCGCTGCTATAACTGCCTCCAGTCTTCTGGGAAGGCCATTGCTGTGGGTAGTTGCTTCCATTCAACCACAAGAGCATTAGTGAGGTAGGGTACTGATGTTTGGTAATTAGGCCTGCCTCACAGTCGACGTTCCAATTCATCCCAAAGGTTGAGGTCAGGGCTCTGTGCAGGCCAGTCAAGTTCTTCCAAACCGATCTCGACAATCCATTTCTGTATGGACCTTGCTTTGTGCATGGGGCATTGTCATGCTGAAACAGGAAAGGGCCTTCCCCAAACTGCTGACACAAAGTTGGAAGCACAGAATCGTCTAGAATGTCATTGTATGCTGTAGCATTAAGATCTCCCTTCACTGGAGCTAAGGGGCCTAGCCCAAACCATGAAAACAGCCCTAGACCATTATTCCTTTGCCACCAAACTTTACAGTTGACACTATGCATTTGGGCAAGTAGCGTTCTCCTGACACCCCCCAAACCCAGATTCATCCGTCTGACTGCCGGATGATGAAGCGTGATTCATCATTCCAAAGAACGCATTTCCACTGCACCAGAGTCCAATGGCGTTGAGCTTTACACCATTCCAGCCGACGCTTGTCATTGCGCAAGTTGATCTTAGGCTTTTGTGCTCGGCCATGTAAACCCATTTCACAAAGCTCCCGATGAACATTTCTTGTGGTGAAATTACTTCCAGAGGCAGTCTTTAACTCGGTAGTGAGTGTTGCAACTGAGGATGAACTTTGATGAACTGACTTGTTGGAAAGGTGGCATCCTATGACGTTGAAAGTCACCGTAAGGCATTCTACTGCCAATGTTCATGTATGGATATTGCCTGGTTGTGTGCTCAATTTTATACACCTATCAGCAACGGGTGTGGCTGAAACCGACTCACTTGATGGGGTGTTATATACTTTTGTGTATATAGTGTATTTTATACTCAGCAGGAGTTGAGGCTGACTTAATATGTACACCATATACAGGTAACTGCCAGAATAAAGGAAACACTTGAGTAAATGAGGGATGCAACGTATATTGAAAGCAGGAGCTTCCACACTAGTGTGGTTCCTGAGTTAATTAAGCAAATAACATCCCAAAAATGCCCAGTTGCCCATTATTTATTGAGAAGCCAATTGACATTTACTCCTGAGGTGCTGACCTGTCGCACCCTCTTATAACCACTGTGATTATTATTAGACCATGCTGGTCATCTATGAACGTTTGAACATTTTGAAGAATGATCTGGCCTTAGTGTCCATGTGCTCTTAAAATGTACACCTGGCAAAGCCAGAAGAGGACTTCCTCTTCCTATGTTCCCTCCTTTATAGGGAGTGCTTCTACATCTGCATTGCTTGCTCTCTGGGGTTTTAGGCTCGGTTTCTGTATAAGCACTTTGTGACAACTGCTGATATAAAAGGGGCTTTATAAATACATTTGATTGAGTGATTGATTGATTTTGGCTACCATTGCTCGAGATCTCAGTGACTTTGAAAGAGGGATCTCAAATGAGCATCGGGGGGTTTAAAGGGTGTGTGTGTGTGCAATGGGGCAGAGAGAAAAATGTGCAGTTTATAGCTAATATCAGGCTATCGTACACATTTTTCCATGATGCTGAGAGAACATCTTGCTGTTTTAGAGTTAATTTCCTTCTATTATACATATTTTGCCATGATGCTGAGAGAAAACTTTGCCGTTTTAAAGCTACCTTCCTGTAATTCGTTAAAAAAAAGAATGCATGGCTTATGACGTGTTCATATGCGATCTGGGGGGAACGCACCTAACTTTTGCGTCATTGAACCAGGTGCTTGAGTTCAAATCAAATGAAATGTTATTGGTCACATACACATATTTAGCACTTATTTATTGCGATGCAGAGAAATGCTTGTGTTCCTAACGCCAACAGTGCTGTAATATTTAACAATTCACAACAATACACACAAATCTAAAAGTAAAATAATGGAATTATGAAATATATAAGGGATGAGCAATGTCGGAGTGGCAGTAAAATAGAATACAGTATATACATATGAAATGAGTAAAGCAGTAGTTGAGAGCACCGCCAGTTCAATGGTGGAAGTACGATCAAGAAGCTGAGAACAGAAATGCAACACATCATGTGGTTGGATTTAACAGCCTTCACCACGTCCTGAAATTATTGAAGGGATAAATAGATTTTTTCCTCCCACGTTCCTTTTGATATTTTCCTCCAATTCCACTGTCTTCTCTTATTAATACAATTATTTTATGGCCAGTGTAGAGAAAATCCATATCTCATCATGTATGTACATTGAGGCATCATCAAAGGTTGATGTGTGTGCTTAATGAAGGCTGCATGGCTACGACTCTCCCTCTCGCCGAGTGCAGGGGCAAATTAAGCCGCCTAATGATCTGGTATTAGCCCTTTGCTTTATTTCCAGCCCTTTACTTTATTTATTTCCAATTAATAATTTATGAATTGCAGTTAATTATTGGAAATCTATTATGTGGCGTTTGTACTCAGGTTCGCCAGGAATATTCAGATGGCGATTTAGCCGTGTCTTTAGTTCCCTTCAAGCACGCTCCAAATAATTCCAAACTCTCCTTATATCTTTATGGGGAAGAGACTGTGGCACCGTGGTTGTCGTCTTTGCGAGCAGAGGTTTCCGTCGCAGCAACTGGTTCTCTCCTTGCTGATTTCATTATGACTCACCCATCTGAATGAATAAAGTGACTATTAGCCAATTGGCGGAGGATCAGCGGGGAGTTGTGTGCGAGATCCGCTGTGATTTTGAAAGGGAATTAAATCCTGCTGGAAGCCTTGGCATGCGCAATCGCTCCCCCATAGGCCCATTTGATAGAGGTGGCTTCCACTCGCTGGGGAGTTATCTCTGTGGTGGTTCAGGCCGCGGTTAATGCAAATACAATGCCTGTCCCGTTGTTTGGGCCTTTGTGATGCCTGATAGGATATTGTTGTGTTTCGAATGGGACTGAATAATAAAATGGTAATGTAATATATACCCGTTGTGCTCTCCCATCTTTCACCACACAATAGGTGCTATTTTGGAACCCTTTTTTCTAAGAGTGCAGTGGCTGGGACTAAATCTGCCTCTGCGGCCTGGTATACAGTACCAGTCGAACGTTTGGACAGACCTACTCATTCAAGGGATTGTGTTTTTTCTATATTATACAATAATAGTAAGAACATCAAAGCTATGAAATAACACATAAGGAATCAGGTAGTAACCAAAAAAGTGTGAAACAAATCAAAATCTATTTTATATTTGAGATTGTTCAAAGTAGCATCCCTTGGCCTTGATGACAGCTTTGCACACTCATGGCATGGTCTCAACCAGCTTCACCTAGAATGCTTTTCCAACCGTCTTGAAGGAGTTCCCACATATGCTGAGCACTTGTTGGCTGCTTTTCTTTCACTTTAAGGTCCAACTCATCCCAAACAATCTCAATTGGGTTGAGGTCGGGTGACTGTGAAGGCCAGGTCATTCGATGCAGCACTCCATCACTCTCCTTCTTGGTCAAATAGCCCTTACAAAGCCTGGAGGTGTGTTTGGTCATTGTCCTGTTGAAAAACAAATGATAGTCCCACTAAGCGCAAACCAGATTGGATGGCGTATCGCTGCAGAATGCTGGTTGTGTGCCTTGAATTCCAAATAAATCACTGACAGTGTCACCAGTAAAGCACCCCCACACCATCATACCTCCTCCTCCATGCTTCACGGTGGGAACTACACCTGTGGAGATAATCCGTTCACCTACTCTGCATCTCACAAAGACACGGCAGTTGGAACCAAAAATCTCATCTGTACTCATCTGACCAAAGGACAGATTTCCACCGGTCTAATGTCCATTGCGCGTGTTTTTTGGCCCAAGCAAGTCTCTTCTTCTTATTGGTGTCGTTTAGTCGTGTTTTCTTTGCAGCAATTCGACCATGAAGGCCTGATTCACACAGTCTCCTCTGAAACTGGAACAGCGGCAAGGCCAGGTGGACTGGGGACAGCAAGGAGTCATCATGCCAGGTAGTCCTGACGCATGGTCCTCGGGCTCAGGTCCTCCAAGAGAGAGAAAGAGAGAATTAGAGAGAGCATACATAAATTCACACAGGACACCGGATAAGACTCCCATTCAGAGTCAGTGTCACTGTGAAAGAAAATGTTCAGTTAGAATAGTTTCACATATGAGTCCTGTATCAACAGGTATAATAAACAGATATATATAGAAGGTTGAAGGTTTGAATATATTAGGTTGAATATATTATTATATTATTATATTATTATTACCTGCTAGATCTACTGTCTCTTTTATATTATGACATTTCAGCTAGATCTACTGTCTATTATATTATGACAGACCAGCTAGATATACTGTCTTTATTATATTACAACAGACCAGCTGTATCTACTGTCTCCATTGCACATTGGCCATTGATGTGGTCCTGCCCTCTGCTCAACAGCCTCAAATAGGCTAATTCATGTGGGTTGGGGTGGGGCGGCAGACACATGCATCTCACATTTCATGACATTACATGTTTATATATTGCTTCTAAAATAAAATAAAAATCACAAATAATATTTTATATTATTAAGTTCAAACATGGGCATTAGCACGATAAGAACTTACCAGTCCAAAACAATGTCCTCTCCCATTCAAAAAGTATTCTAAATGAAGCATCCTACAACAATCTCTGTCTCACCTTCCCAATCAATTTATTCTAAAATTGTGTGTACATCTGTATATCTAGACTTAGATTTAGCTTTCCCTGACTTAGTCGCCATAATGATTTATATATAAACAGCTGAATCTGCGCGTTCACCAAACAATGCAGTGCGTAATATGTCTTTCTCCTTCCGGTATGAAACTTCAATAGGGAATGACTCACTTTACACAGGAGCTTACTACATCGGTTGGTCTTGCAACACATGAACATGGCGTATTGCCGTTTAGCTCAGCTCATTGGCTATCTAGACAGTCAATCAATGAAACAGCGGGCAAATCATTGGTGCACACTGATGTCATGACTTGTCTTCAAATCGGTTTCTTTTAGTCAATATGTCCCGCGAAATGGCCCATCATGTTTGATTGTGTTACAAAAAAAGTGGAAAAGTCACGTTCTGTGTGGGTTATTTACCTGGAATGTGTCGTCGAAAATGGAATGAGACGGAATTCACGACACAAGCGGTTCACAAAATGTTTCGTGTTAGGCTATAAAAACTGATTTTATCAAACAAAAGATCATTCATCGTGTAACAATGAGCATTGGAATTGCAAACAGACGAAGATCGTCAAAGGTAAACGATTTATTTTAATGCAGTTTGTGATTATGTTACGCCTGTGCTGGTTAAAATGTTTTTTTTTATGGGGCTCTATACTCAGATAATCACATTGTATTCTTTCGCAGTAAATCATTTTTAAAATCTGACAACGCAGTTGGATTAGCAAGATTCTAGGCTTTCGATACATGTGAGACACTTGTATTTCCATGAATGTTTAATATGACTATTTATGTAGTGATCACCATATGTTGTGGAATTTCAGCCCGCTAGCGGGTTCCGTGCGCAGAGGGGTAAACAAGGCACACCTATTAATTGAAATTCATTCCAGGTGACTACCTCATGAAGCTGGTTGAGAGAATTCCAAGAGTGTGCAAAGCTGTAATCAATGAAAAGGGTTGCTACTTTGAAGAATCTCAAATATAAAACATATTTTCATTTTCATATTAACTTTTTGGTTACTAGCTGATTCCATATGTGTTATTTCATAGTTCGGATGTCTTCACTATTATTGTACAATGTAGAAAATATAAAAATAAATGAAAACCTTTGAATGAGTAGGTGTGTCCAAACATTTGAATGGTACTGTATATGTACATAACTATAATTATGTTGTTCTGTTACACAAGAATAAGTCTGGGATTCTTGTATCTGTTATAGCTCTACTCAACCAAAGCAAGAACTGAATACTCACAACGCTTTTGTTCCCTTGAATGTCTACTTTGTGCTGACAAAGCCAATAAATATTGTCCTGCATATGGTCCGCCTGTCTCAGGTCTCAATCGCATATGGTTTCAGAGGATGTCTGCTATCACAATCATGGGATAACTGCTGATGAAACAAAGTATGCACTACAATCTGCTCTTGAAGACCAATTAGACAACAGGATAATTTTACTTGGTTTCACTTAGCACATCAAGACGGCTTGAAAGGAGATGATGAGGCGCTCTTAATGCATGATATTCTCCACCTGGTTTGAAACATGTTGTTATATATCGAAATGCCAGGGGGCAACTCAAAATCGCAATCAGTCACAGAAATGTATGCACCTGCAAACAATTTGGAAGGCGTCTCGAACGCAGGATAAATGTGATCACTGGGGAAATTAGCCTTGCTTAAGTAAATGGGATTAGGGCTGTTCGAGTGTCTTGTAATATTTTTCTCCAATCTGTGTCAGACTTGTTAGATGTCTGAAAAGGTAAGGGGTCTTATGTTATCATTAGCTTTGCCGATTGTAGTATCTCATTTGGCTATATTTCTCTAAGAATAGGGTTGTGGGGGGTACATCCGTTGAGTGTTATATTGGGAGGATGAGCAGACGTACAATCACTCATGATCTATTTATTACATGTCATATAGAATGATTCTAGGAAGAGCTCACATTCATCTTCCTTGGAAAAATTACTGGTTTTGATTACACTCAATGTGTCAAATGTTGGGTAAAAAATATGACGTTGTAGTATATGTATAGTGTTGCCAATAGAGTATATGAAAGTTTGTCTTTGTTTTATTCTCTTTTGCTTTTGCTACATGAGTTCACATTCCATGTTTGTTTGTTATTATGATTCAACACTCTTAGAATCCCAATTAAATCTCCTTCATTAATATGCTCAAAACCATCCGATGTATCCATTCCAGGCTAGGCTTTAGTATTTGAGTGCCATCTAGTGTTCAACATCCATTTGAAAAGACTGCTCTTCATGACTGCTTCTTTTGCCAGATGACTAGGGCTTTGTCCCAAATGGCACCCTATTCCCTATTATGCACTACTTTGAACCTGAGCACTATATGGGGCTCTGGTCAAAAGTAGTCCATTAAACAGATGTGGGATTTAAATTTGATCGCCCTGTTGCAGGAGAACTTTCCTGCAATGCAGAAAAAGTTAACCTTCTAGTGTATTTGAGATTTAAAAAGGCTTCTGAAGTTTGTAATTTCCACCTGATTTTCCCTTATGAAAAATGTATCAACCCCTACAAAAATGTCCATTAATTATGTTGTGTCTTTAGACTATCATTAATGTGAAGACGATTATGTTATCATATCAATTCTCTATGTGTAATTATTATGAGATTAAACTAATCATGTAAACATTCATTAACTAGGAAGTCAGGGAACCATGGTAAAATGTTGTTTAAAGAGTTACTATTTCTAGAATTGAACTCTCTTCGGATATTTTCATATCTTATCGATTACAGTCACTTATTAATGTATTATTACCTTATCCGTCATATTCTGAATGTCGCAACCTCTTGAATATCTGCACGAACCCTAGCATAAATGATGAATCAGCAATATACTAATTGGCTTAATTAATAATTTACTAACGAACTCAATAATCACACAGAAGTAAATAAACACACACACAGGATAGGTTATACATTGGTTACTAACAGTATACAATGAAAAGTCCCTCGTGGACTAAACTGATATGACGGCTTGGTAAACATTGGAAAGGGGTGGGGACAGATAAAGAGCGGAAAAGGCAGAGAATGGGCCTCGACAACCGTCGTAAATATGGATATTTATGTAATGCTCACGTGGGCTTGGCCACTAAATTGTTTTAGACTTCATATGAAAAACAATTCTCTCATTTAGAAGGCTATCACATTACATCTTCTCACAAATAGTTCCATATTTAATCATATACGTTCCACAAAATGTAGATGTAAGTCTGGTAACGGAGAAGTATAAGCAGTCAGAGATACAGTTATGTTGTCCTACCGTCTTTAGTTACATCACAAATTATTAAACACATTAAACAGGAAATACTGTATAATTATTCAAACTTTTTATGTTACCGTACTGCAACATCTCTCTCCGTGATAACAAAGGGATTTAACTTCAATTTCTGTGGTGGGAGAGAGAGTTTTCCTGAAAGTATTTATGACCATCATAAAACTGGCATGTCATGACATTTATAGTCCACATAATAATTATAATGTTCTGTTGCTGGCTGCTTTTATTTTCCTGCTGTAGCAAACTGGCTCAAAATAAGATCCTACATCTGTGTATGGAATACCGTGCCATTTGGGATGCAACGTACAGTAGCAGTTGAGTAACGAGGAGACGCACATGAGGTAATTGATAAAACCCATTTTTTATGATTAATAGATAGTTTGTTTTGGCTCGATTCTACCTATACTTCTTTCTCTAGCTCTACTTTTCAACATTGAAGTGTGGAGTGTCCCATCGATTATCTTCCTGTCGTCTTTATGTGAGGTTTAACTAGACTGCCTGGCAGAAGCAGATGTTCAAAAATAACTCTCCTCCTCACCTTTGTCTTGGGTGTTGGCAGTGTGGACTAGAGCGTAGGTGCCCACAAGAGCGGTCGTGTTGGCTGGGTTCTGAGAGAACACATGTTAAAACTGAGGCAGATTAGCGTTTTCGGTAGGCAAAACTGACAAAAACTGACTCGCTTCAGCACACTGTACAACGCCCATGTAAAGTGAATAACATTAATGGGATACTTTGGGATTTTGGCAATGAGGCCCTTTGTCTACTTCCCCAGAGTCTAATGAACTCGTGGATAGCGTTTGTGTGTCACATCAAATCAAATCAAATGTTATTTGTCACATACTCATGGTTAGCAGATGTAGCGAAATGCTTGTGCTTCTAGTTCCGACCATGCAGTAATATCTAACAAGTAATCTAACCTATCAATTTCACAACAACTGTCATGCCATGGCCATAGAGAGGCTTTTATTCTCTATTTTGGTTAGGCCAGGGTGTGACTAGGGTGGGCATTCTAGTTTATTTATTTCTATATTTTCTGTTTCTATGTTTTGGCCTCCTGTATGTCTCCCCAGCCCTGTGGCAGCTTCACGCACCAGGCTGCCTGTACATCTCCTTACTCCAGTGATGATCCATGGCCCGAAGCCTCCAGTGATGATCCATGGCACGAAGCCTCCAGTGATGATCCATGGCACAAAGCTTCCAGTGATGATCCATGGCATGAAGCCTCCAGCATTGATCTGCGGTCCGGAGTCTCCAGCGACGGTCTCCAGTCCGGAGCCTCCAGAGACGGTCTCCAGTCCGGAGCCTCCAGAGACGGTCTCCAGTCCGGAGCCTCCAGAGACGGTCACCAGTCCAGAGGCTCCAGAGACGGCCTCCAGTCCGGGGCCCGCAACGAGGGTCGACAATGGTCTTGACGTTTTCAGACCGTTGCGGTAATGAGATTTTTAACCTATTGTGACTAGGGGGCATAAACGGGATATTTTGTCAGGACGAGATGCTAGAATATGCATATAATTGACAGGTTAGGATAGAAAACACTCTAAAGTTTCCAAAACTGTAAAAATATTGTCTGTGAGTATAACAGAACTGATATTGCAGGCGAAAGCCTGAGAAAAATCCAATCCGGAAGTGCCTCATATTTTGAAAGCACTGCGTTCCAATGCGTCCCTGTTGAGCAGTGAATGGGCTATCCACCAGATTACTTTTTCTCCGTATTCCCCAAGGTGTCTACAGCATTGTGACGTAGTTTTGCGTATTTATTTTGAAGAATACCCGTAAGCGGCTACATTGCGCAACTGGTTACCTGATGGCTCCCAGAGTGATTCTCGCGTAAAATACAGAGGTAGCCATTATTCCAATTGGTCCTACTGAAAAAACAATTGTCCCGGTGGATATATTATCGAATAGATATTTGAAAAACACCTTGAGGATTGATTATAAACAATGTTTGCCATGTTTCTGTCGATATTATGGAGCTAATTTGGAATATTTTTCGGAGCTTTTGTGACTGCAATTTCCAAGCGATTTCTCAGCCAAACGTGAAGAACAAACAGAGCTATTTCGACTACAAAAATAATATTTTTGGAAAAAAGGAACATTGGCTATCTAACTGGGAGTCCCGTGAGTGAAAACATCCGAAGCTCATCAAAGGTAAACGATTTAATTTGATTGCTTTTCTGATTTCCGTGACCAAGTAACCTGCTGCTAGCTGGACAAAATGCTATGCTAGGCTATCGATAAACTTACACTGCTTGTCTATCTTCATGGGCAATACTCGGCCTTGTCTCAGGGTAGTAAGTTGATATCCCTTTAGTGGTATGGGGGCTGTGTTTTGGCAAAGTGGGTGAGGTTACACACTTCCTGGTTGGCCCTGTCCGGGGGTAACTTTGGAAGGGGCCACAGTATCACTAGAATATCAGTTGTAATCCAACCATTGTGTCAAGTGTGTTGAACATTAGGTGTACAACCTGGGTGTGTACAGGGCCTCATTGTTTCGAGGCAAGAGCCCAATAGTGTTTTGAATATTATGCTCTTAGTCATGCATCTTTAGTCATAAACACACCATGCAAGGGACAGGAAGTCCAATTATGGCATGCACCATCCTCCTCCACCATGACCTCAAGAGTGTCAAACTCCAGACCGATTGTGGAGTAAGCTTCTCTCACCAACTTGTTAATACAAATGGCATTCCACTCATTGCTTGTAGGCTGGTTGGCTGGAGACATAACATGAAGGACCCATAATCCACAAGTGTCAACCCAGGTTTTCTAACCCTAACCTGGATCGATTACTCATTATCAATATTCAGAGAATTTGAGCATTTTTCAGGCTGTTAATATGTGAGAGTTTGTTGTGAGATCAAGTTGGAACAGTTCCATCTCTATACAATTATCAAACCCACTCACCACAAGGAAGAGAGTATATCCACTGTGGATCCAAACTTGTTATTATTATTCTTTAGTGGGTAGATCATCTTTAATATTGCAGATTGTGGGTTCTATCAATGTAATTGTCAGAATCATTTCCAATCCCCCATATATTTTTTTCCTTCTTTATTATGTTCCCCTAACCCTACTACCTCTCCGATAATTGGAGTAAACTAATTGACAACAATACTTAGGCTTCTAATTACAGCGCATTCGGAAAGTATTCAGAACTCTTGACTTTTTCAACATTCTGCTACATTTCAGCCTTATTCTAAAATTGTTTTGTTTTTTTAATTCCCTCATCAATCTACACACAATACCCCATAATGACAAAGCAAAAACCGTTTATTAGAAATGTTTGAATGTTTATTACAAATAAACTGAACTATTACCTTTACATAAGTATTCAGACCCTTTACTCAGTACTTTATTGAAGGACCTTAGGCAGTGATTACAGCCTTGAGTCTTCTTGGGTATGACGCTACAAGCTTGCAACACCTGTATTTGGGGAGTTTCTCCCATTCTTCTCTGCAGCTCCTCTCAAACTCTCAGGTGGGATGGGGAGCATCACTGCACAGCTATTTTAAGGTCTCTCCTGAAATGTTAGAACAATGTCAGGTCTGGGCTCTGGCTGGGGCAAAAAAGTATTTAGTCAGCCACCAATTGTGCAAGTTCTCCCACTTAAAAAGATGTGAGGCCTGTAATTTTCATCATAGGTACACTTCAACTTTGACAGACAAAAAGAGAGAAAAAAATCCAGAAAATCACATTGTAGGATTTTTTATGAATTTATTTGCAAATTATGGTGGATAACTTTTGTTATTGACCAAATACTTATTTATCTCAATACTTTGTTATATACCCTTTGTTGGCAATGACAGAGGTCAAACATTTTCTGTGAGTCTTCACAAGGTTTTCACACACTTTTTCTGGTATTTTGGCCCATTCCTCCATGCAGATCTCCTCTAGAGCAGTGATGTTTTGGGGCTGTTGCTGGGCAACACGGACTTTCAACTCCCTCCAAAGATGTTCTATGAGGTTGAGATCTGGAGACTGGCTAGGCCACTCCAGGACCTTGAAATGCTTCTTACGAAGCCACTCCTTCGTTTCCCGGGCGATGTGTTTGGGATCATTGTCATGCTGAAAGACCCAGCCACGTTTCATCTTCAATGCCCTTGCTGATGGAAGGAGGTTTTCACTCAAAATCTCACGATACATGGCCCCATTCATTCTTTCCTTTACACAGATCAGTCGTCCTGGTCCCTTTGCAGAAAACAGCCCCAAAGCATGATGTTTCCACCCCCATGCTTCACAGTAGGTATGGTGTTCTTTGAATGCAACTCAGCATTCTTTGTCCTGTAAACACGACGAGTTGAGTTTTTACCAAAAAGTTATATTTTGTTTTCATCTGACCATATGACATTCTCCCAATCTTCTTCTGGATCATCCAAATGCTCTCTAGCATACTTCAGACGGGCCTGGACATGTACTGGCTTAAGCAGGGGGACACGTCTGGCACTGCAGGATTTGAGTCCCTGGCGGCATAGTGTGTTACTGATGGTAGGCTTTGTTACTTTGGTCCCAGCTCTCTGCAGGTCATTCACTAGGTCCCCCTGTGTGGTTCTGGGATTTTTGCTCACCGTTCTTGTGATCATTTTGACCGCACGGGGTGAGATCTTGCGTGGAGCCCCAGATCGAGGGAGATTATTAGTGGTCTTGTATGTCTTCCATTTCCTAATAATTGCTCCCACAGTTGATTTCTTCAAACCAAGCTGCTTACCTATTGCAGATTCAGTCTTCCCAGCCTGGTGCAGGTCGACAATTTTGTTTCTGGTGTCCTTTGACAGCTCTTTGGTCTTGGCAATAGTGGAGTTTGGAGTGTGACTGTTTGAGGTTGAGGACAGGTGTCTTTTATACTGATAACAAGTTCAAACCGGTGCCATTAATACAGGTAACGAGTGGAGGACAGAGGAGCCTCTTAAAGAAGTTACAGGTCTGTGAGAGCCAGAAATCCTGCTTGTTTGTAGGTGACCAAATACTTATTTTCCACCATAATTTGCAAATAAATTCATTAAAAATCCTACAATGTGATGTTCTGGATTTTTTTCACATTATGTCTGTCATAGTTGAAGTGTACCTATGATGAACATTACAGGCCTCTCTCATCTTTTTAAGTAGGAGACCTTGCACAATTGGTGGCTGACTAAATACTTTTTTGCCCCACTGTATCTACTGTACTAAATCCATGTGTATGTATAGTATGTATGTTATCGTGTGTGTGTGTGTATGTATGTGTCTGTACCAATGTTTGTGTTGCTTCACAGTCCCCACTGTTCCATAAGGTGTTTTGTATCTGTTTTTTAAATCAAAGTTTACTGCTTGCGTCAGTTACTTGATGTGGAATAGAGTTCAGTGGCTCTATGTAGTATTGTGTGCCTCCCATAGTCTGTTCTGGACTTGGGGACGGTGAAGAGACCTCTTGTGGCATGTCTTGTGGGGTAGGCATGGGTGTCCGAGCTGTCCGAGCTGTGGGCCAGTAGTTTAGACAGACAGCTCGGTGCATTCAACATGACAACTTGCAGACTTGTTTTCGAGTTGCTGTGCGTTTTGTTGCCAACCTATTTTGCTACCTGACTACTTTACGGTTTTTACTTTTTAATTACCGTTTATATTTTTGTTTTTTTTCCTCAACTTTTTCACTCCGGACGCTTTATCTGGACACGATTCGTCAGGACCTCAAACAGCCGAAGCCAAGTAGTAACATTAACATGATGCCTTCTAATTACAGTCGCTGTACTCGCCTTACGGCGAGGATAGCTGTGCTACAAACCCAGCTTCAGACGCAATCGTTAGGCAAGGGTAATTTCAGTGTAGTAAAGGATGAAACAGCATCTGTGCCACCAGTAAGTACAGATAGTAGTATAAATCCCCTGGCACAGTCCCCGCAGCCAGACAACTTTCTCACGGTTTCTGGAAGGAAATGCTGTAGGAATGCTCAACCAGTGTCGCTCATTCACCCGACAGAAACTTTCAACAGGTTTTCCCCATTAAGCAGCGGGTCGAAGTCAGAGGCCGAGTCTTCTCTGGTCTCTACTCCTCCCATTACGGGGTTTGAGACGCCAAAGCTTCCCACCATTAGCTCTGACAAATTGAAAACTCTAGTCATTGGCGACTCCATTACCCGCAGTATTAGACTTAAAACGAATCATCCAGAGATCATACACTGTCTACCAGGGGGCAGGGCTACCGACGTTAAGGCTAATCTGAAGATGGTGCTGGCTAAAGCTAAAACTGGCGAGTGTAGAGAGTATAGAGATATTGTTATCCACGTCGGCACCAACGATGTTAGGATGAAACAGTCAGAGATCACCAAGCGCAACATAGCTTCTGCGTGTAAATCAGCTAGAAAGATGTGTCGGCATCGAGTAATTGTCTCTGGCCCCCTCCCAGTTAGGGGGAGTGCCAACCCGGACAGGATCACCACATCAGTGAATCAACCCACTCAGGTTACGCACCCCTTCCAGGGATGGCATGAGAGAGCCCCAGTAGGCCAGTGACTCAGCCCCTGTAATAGGGTTAGTGTCATGTTTTGTCATTTATTATCATGTCTTGTCCCTGTGCTCCCCATTCTATTCGTTTCCCTCTGCTGGTCTTATTAGGTTCTTTCCCTCTTTCTATCCCTCTCTCTCCCCCTCCCTCTCTCACTCTCTCGCTCTCTCTTCTCTCTATCGTTCCGTTCCTGCTCCCAGCTGTTCCTATTCCCCTAATCATCATTTAGCCTTCCCACACCTGTTCCCGATCCTTTTCCCTGATTAGAGTCCCTATTTCACTCCTTGTTTCCCGTACCTGCCCTGTCGGTTCCTTGTTTAGTATTCACCGTGCTGTGTTTGTGTATCGCCCTGTCGTGTCGTGTTTTCCTCAGATGCTGCGTGGTGAGCAGGTGTCTGAGTCTGTCTGGTTCAAGTGCCTTCCCGAGGCAACCTGCTGTTCACCTGCTGTTCAAGATCGAGTCTCCAGTTTGTCCTCGTCATTTCGAGTGAAAGTTGTGTTTTTTTGATTGTATTTACTTTACTGGATTAAAGACTCTGTTTTCGCCAAGTCGCTTTTGGGTCCTCTTTCACCTGCATGACAGAAGGAACCGACCAAGGAATGGACCCAGCGACTTCAGACGCTCGTTACACTGCCGTCGAGATCCAAGGAGCCATGCTCGGCAGACACGAGCAGGAATTGTCTGCTGCTCGCCATGCCGTGGAGAACCTGGCCGCTCAGGTTTCCGATCTCTCTGGACAGTTCCAGAGTCTACGTCTCGTGCCACCTGTTACTTCCTGGCCTGCCGAGCCTCCAGAACCTAGGGTTAATAACCCACCTTGCTACTCCGGGCAGCCCACTGAGTGCCGCTCCTTTCTCACGCAGTGTGAGATTGTGTTCTCTCTCCAACCCAACACATACTCTAGAGAGAGAGCTCGGGTTGCTTACGTCATTTCACTCCTTACTGGCCGGGCTCGAGAATGGGGCACAGCTATCTGGGAGGCAAGGGCTGATTGCTCTAACAAGTTCCAGAACTTTAAAGAGGAGATGATTCGGGTTTTTGACCGTTCAGTTTTTGGTAGGGAGGCTTCTAGGGCCCTGGCTTCCTTATGCCAAGGTGAACGGTCCATAACGGATTATTCTATTGAGTTTCGCACTCTTGCTGCCTCTAGTGAGTGGAACGAGCCGGCGCTGTTCGCTCGTTTTCTGGAGGGACTCCACGCAGTGGTTAAGGATGAGATTCTCTCCCGGGAGGTTCCTTCAGATGTGGACTCTTTGATTGCTCTCGCCATCCGCATAGAACGACGGGTAGATCTTCGTCACCGGGCTCGTGGAAGAGAGCTCGCATCAACGGTGTTTCCCTGCTCCGCATCGCAACCATCTCCCTCCTCTGGCTCAGAGACTGAGCCCATGCAGCTGGGAGGGATTCGCATCTCGACTAAGGAGAGGGAACGGAGGATCACCAACCGCCTGTGCCTCTATTAAGTTGCTGGACATTTTGTTAATTCATGTCCAGTAAAAGCCAGAGCTCATCTGTAAGCGGAGGGCTACAGGTGAGCGCAACTACTCAAGTCTCTCCATCAAAATCCTGTACTACTTTGTCGGTCCATCTACGCTGGACCGGTTCGGGTGCTACATGTAGTGCCTTGATAGACTCTGGGGCTGAGGGTTGTTTCATGGACGAAGCATGGGTTCGGAAACATGACATTCCTTTCAGAGAGTTAGAGAAGCCTACGCCCATGTTCGCCTTAGATGGTAGTCATCTTCCCAGTATCAGATTTGAGACACTACCTTTAACCCTCACAGTATCTGGTAACCACAGTGAGACTATTTCTTTTTTGATTTTTCGTTCACCGTTTACACCTGTTGTTTTGGGTCATCCCTGGCTAGTATGTCATAATCCTTCTATTAATTGGTCTAGTAATTCTATCCTATCCTGGAACGTTTCTTGTCATGTGAAGTGTTTAATGTCTGCCATCCCTCCCGTTTCTTCTGTCCCTACTTCTCAGGAGGAACCTGGCGATTTGACAGGAGTGCCGGAGGAATATCATGATCTGCGCACGGTCTTCAGTCGGTCCCGAGCCAACTCCCTTCCTCCTCACCGGTCGTATGATTGTAGTATTGATCTCCTTCCGGGGACCACTCCTCCTCGGGGTAGACTATACTCTCTGTCGGCTCCCGAACGTAAGGCTCTCGAGGATTATTTGTCTGTGTCTCTTGACGCCGGTACCATAGTGCCTTCTTCCTCTCCGGCCGGGGCGGGGTTCTTTTTGTTAAGAAGAAGGACGGTACTCTGCGCCCCTGCGTGGATTATCGAGGGCTGAATGACATAACGGTTAAGAATCGTTATCCGCTTCCCCTTATGTCATCAGCCTTCGAGATTCTGCAGGGAGCCAGGTGCTTTACTAAGTTGGACCTTCGTAACGCTTACCATCTCGTGCGCATCAGAGAGGGGGGACGAGTGGAAAACGGCGTTTAACACTCCGTTAGGGCATTTTGAGTACCGGGTTCTGCCGTTCGGTCTCGCCAATGCGCCAGCTGTTTTTCAGGCATTAGTTAATGATGTTCTGAGAGACATGCTGAACATCTTTGTTTTTGTCTATCTTGACGATATCCTGATTTTTCTCCGTCACTCGAGATTCATGTTCAGCACGTTCGACGTGTTCTACAGCGCCTTTTAGAGAATTGTCTCTACGTAAAGGATGAGAAGTGTTCTTTTCATGTCTCCTCCGTTACTTTTCTCGGTTCCGTTATTTCCGCTGAAGGCATTCAGATGGATTCCGCTAAGGTCCAAGCTGTCAGTGATTGGCCCGTTCCAAGGTCACGTGTCGAGTTGCAGCGCTTTTTAGGTTTCGCTAATTTCTATCGGCGTTTCATTCGTAATTTCGGTCAAGTTGCTGCCCCTCTCACAGCTCTTACTTCTGTCAAGACGTGTTTTAAGTGGTCCGGTTCCGCCCAGGGGAGCTTTTGATCTTCTAAAAGAACGTTTTACGTCCGCTCCTATCCTCGTTACTCCTGACGTCACTAGACAATTCATTGTCGAGGTTGACGCTTCAGAGGTAGGCGTGGGAGCCATTCTATCCCAGCGCTTCCAGTCTGACGATAAGGTTCATCCTTGCGCTTATTTTTCTCATCGCCTGTCGCCATCTGAGCGCAACTATGATGTGGGTAACCGTGAACTGCTCGCCATCCGCTTAGCCCTAGGCGAATGGCGACAGTGGTTGGAGGGGGCGACCGTTCCTTTTGTCGTTTGGACAGACCATAAGAACCTTGAGTACATCCGTTCTGCCAAACGACTTAATGCCCGTCAAGCTCGTTGGGCGTTGTTTTTCGCTCGTTTCGAGTTTGTGATTTCTTACCGTCCGGGTAGCAAGAACACCAAGCCTGATGCCTTATCCCGTCTGTTTAGTTCTTCTGTGGCTTCTACTGATCCCGGGGGATTCTTCCTTATGGGCGTGTTGTCGGGTTAACAGTCTGGGGAATTGAAAGACAGGTTAAGCAAGCACTCACACACACTGCGTCGCCGCGCGCTTGTCCTAGTAACCTCCTTTTGTTCCTGTTTCCACTCGTCTGGCTGTTCTTCAGTGGGCTCACTCTGCCAAGTTAGCTGGTCATCCCGGTGTTCGAGGCACTCTTGCGTCTATTCGCCAGCGCTTTTGGTGGCCGACTCAGGAGCGTGACACGCGCCGTTTCGTGGCTGCTTGTTCGGACTGCGCGCAGACTAAGTCGGGTAACTCTCCTCCTGCCGGTCGTCTCAGACCGCTCCCCATTCCTTCTCGACCATGGTCTCACATCGCCTTAGACTTCATTACCGGTCTGCCTTTGTCTGCGGGGAAGACTGTGATTCTTACGGTTGTCGATAGGTTCTCTAAGGCGGCACATTTCATTCCCCTCGCTAAACTTCCTTCCGCTAAGGAGACGGCACAAATCATTATCGAGAATGTATTCAGAATTCATGGCCTCCCGTTAGATGCCGTTTCAGACAGAGGCCCGCAATTCACGTCACAGTTTTGGAGGGAGTTCTGTCGTTTGATTGGTGCGTCCGTCAGTCTCTCTTCCGGGTTTCATCCCCAGTCTAACGGTCAAGCAGAGAGGGCCAATCAGACGATTGTCGCATACTACGCAGCCTTTCTTTCAGAAACCCTGCGTCTTGGGCAGAACAGCTCCCCTGGGCAGAATACGCTCACAATTCGCTTCCTTCGTCTGCTACCGGGTTATCTCCGTTTCAGAGTAGTCTGGGTTACCAGCCTCCTCTGTTCTCATCCCAGCTTGCCGAGTCCAGCGTTCCCTCCGCTCAGCGTTTGTCCAACGTTGTGAGCGCACCTGGAGGAGGGTGAGGTCTGCACTTTGCCGTTACAGGGCACAGACTGTGAAGCCGCCAATAAACGCAGGATTAAGAGTCCAAGGTATTGTTGCGGCCAGAGAGTGTGGCTTTCCACTCGCAGTTCCTCTTACGACAGCTTCTCGTAAGTTGACTCCGCGGTTCATTGGTCCGTTCCGTGTCTCCCAGGTCGTCAATCCTGCTGTGCGACTGCTTCTTCCGCGACATCTTCGTCGCGTCCATCCTGTCTTCCATGTCTCCTGTGTTAAGCCCTTTCTTCGCACCCCCGTTCGTCTTCCCTCCCCCTCCCGTCCTTGTCGAGAGCGCACCTATTTACAAGGTACATAAGATCATGGACATGCGTTCTCGGGGACGGGGTCACCAATACTTAGTGGATTGGGAGGGTTACGGTCCTGAGGAGAGGAGTTGGGTTCCGTCTCGGGACGTGCTGGACCGTTCACTCATTGATGATTTCCTCCGTTGCCGCCAGGATTCCTCCTCGAGTGCGCCAGGAGGCGCTCGGTGAGTGGGGGGGTACTGTCATGTTTTGTCATTTATTATCATGTCTTGTCCCTGTGCTCCCCATTCTATTCGTTTCCCTCTGCTGGTCTTATTAGGTTCTTTCCCTCTTTCTATCCCTCTCTCTCCCCCTCCCTCTCTCACTCTCTCGCTCTCTCTTCTCTCTATCGTTCCGTTCCTGCTCCCAGCTGTTCCTATTCCCCTAATCATCATTTAGCCTTCCCACACCTGTTCCCGATCCTTTTCCCTGATTAGAGTCCCTATTTCACTCCTTGTTTCCCGTACCTGCCCTGTCGGTTCCTTGTTTAGTATTCACCGTGCTGTGTTTGTGTATCGCCCTGTCGTGTCGTGTTTTCCTCAGATGCTGCGTGGTGAGCAGGTGTCTGAGTCTGTCTGGTTCAAGTGCCTTCCCGAGGCAACCTGCTGTTCACCTGCTGTTCAAGATCGAGTCTCCAGTTTGTCCTCGTCATTTCGAGTGAAAGTTGTGTTTTTTTTGATTGTATTTACTTTACTGGATTAAAGACTCTGTTTTCGCCAAGTCGCTTTTGGGTCCTCTTTCACCTGCATGACAGTTAGAGGCAGAGAATCCCAGTGGAAAGAGGGTAACCGGCCAGGCAGCGACAGCAAGGGCGGTTCGTTGCTCCAGAGCCTTTCCGTTCACCTTCCCACTCCAGGCCAGACTACACTCAATCATATGACCCACTGAAGAGATGAGTCTTCAGTAAAGACTTAAAGGTTGAGACCGAGTTTGTGTCTCTGACATGGGTAGGCAGACCGTTCCATAAAAATGGAGCTCTATAAGAGAAAGCCCTGCCTCCAGCTGTTTGCTTAGAAATTCTAGGGACAATTGGGAGGCCTGCGTCTTGTGACAGTAGCGTACGTGTAGGTATGTACAGCAGGACCAAACCAGAGAGATAGGTAGGAGCAAGCCCATGTAATGCTTTGTAGGTTAGCAGTAAAACTTTGAAATCAGCCCTTGCTTTGACAGGAAGCCAGTGTAGAGAGGCTAGCACTGGAGTAATATGATCATTTTTTTTGGTTCTAGTCAGGATTATAGCAGCCGTATTTAGCACTAACTGAAGTTTATTTAGTGCTTTATCTGGTTAATATAGGGCCAACAGACAAGTTCCTTACTTTCTCCCCCTTCCACTTGCCTCTTCCATTTTTGCAGTAAGGCTGCAATTTTGGATAGGATGCTGATAGTGGGCCTCTGTACGCCTATGTAGATATTCCATTAAAAGTCAGCCATTTCCAGCTAAAATAGTAATTTACAACATTAACAATGTCTACACTGTATTTCTGATCGATTTGACATTATTTTAATGGACTTTTTTTTTGTTGCTTTTCTTTCAAAAACAAGGACATTTCTAAGTCACCACAAACTTTTGAACGGTAGTGTACATACACACAGTCACCCCACTACTCCCACACAAACACCTCTACCCCTCTATTCCCTTCCTCCTATATACCGATCTACACCCCCCAACCCCACACACACACACACACACACACACACACACACACACACACACACACACACACACACACACACACACACACACACACACACACACACACACACACACACACACACACACACACACACACACACACACACACACACACACACAAACTCTCTCACTCACTCACACAACCACAAACTCTGATGTTCAACAAATTGTTCCATCCCCGAGCCCAACACAAGAGAAGACTTGATTTGTGAATGTATATACAGTTGTAGCTGTTTGAGAAGGCATGCCAGATTGAACAGTAATGGGAAGATGTGATTAACCAATGTCTAGTCCTAGCTGATGGAGCTCCGATACACTTCTTTCCCCCAACACACAAACACATGCTGTTTCCCTGTCGGGACCCTTCTTCCCAATCACCTCTGTGAAGTCAGACCGTTTTATTATTCTGTGCTGCCAGGGCCACAGTAATTTGCCACATTTCTGATTGTCCGAGTGTGACCCCCTCCCCATGGGTTACTGCTGCCAGGGTTGCCAGAACTGCCATTACCTGAGTGGGAGTACTCCAGTGGAATTCCCACCGGCTAGGTACGAGGTCATCAAGGTTTTCATTAGCAGCGCTGAGAAAAACCTTGTATATTATGCTCGCCCATCCAGGGGCTTTGGATTTGTTGGACAACCCTGCCAGTCAGGGTTGGGCACAGGGTGCCAGGGTTGGGCACTGGGGCCATCTATTTTGTGAAGTGCACCAGCTCCTCCTGCAGCAAAGCACCCCCCACAACATGATGCTGACACCCCCGTGCTTCACAGTTGGGATTGTGCTCTTCGGCTTGCAAGCCTCCCCCTTTTCCTCCAAACATAACGATGGTCATTATGGCCAAACAGTTCTATTTTTGTTTCATCAGACCAGAGGATATTTCTCCAAAACGTACGATCTTTGTCCCCATGTGCAGTAGCAAACCGTAGTCTGGCATTTTTTATGGTGATTTGGAGCAGTGTCTTCTTCCTTGCTGAGCGGCCCTTCAGGTTATGTCAATATAGGACTCGTTGTACTGTGGATATAGATACTTTTGTACCTGTTTCCTCCAGCATCTTCACAAGGTCCTTTGCTGTTATACTGGGATTGATTTGCACTTTTCGCACCAAAGTACGTTCATCTGTAGCAGACAGAACGCATCTCCTTCCTGAGCGGTATGACGGCTACATGGTCCCGTGGTGTTTATACTTGCAAACTATTGTTTGTACAGATGAACATGGTACGTTCAAGCATTTGGAAATTGCTCCCAAGGATGAACCAGACATGTGGAGGTCTACAATTTATTTTGAGGTCTTGCCTGATTTCTTTTGATTTTCCCAAGATGTCAAGCAAATAGGCAATGAGTTGGAAAGTAGGCCTTGAAGTACATCCACAGATAAACCTCCAATTGACTCAAATGTTGTCAATTAGCCTATCAGAAGCTATTAAAACCATGACATAATTTTCAGGAATTTTCCAAGCTGTTTAAAGGCACTGTCAACTTAGTGTATGTAAACTTCTGACTCAATGGAATTGTGATAAAGTGAATTATAAGTGAAATAATCTGTCTATAACAATTGTTTGAAAAATGTATTGTGTCATGCACAACGTAGATGTCCTAACCGACTTGCCAAAACTCTAGTTTGTTAACGAGACATTTGTGGAGTGGTTGAAAAACAAGTTTTAATGACTCCAACCTAAGTGAATGTAAACTTCTGACTTCAACTGTACACCTTCACATACCCACATACTCTGCCTTCTATTTCCCCTGTTTGTAGTGTTTCTATTTATACCTTGTTGATTTCTGGGTAATTCCTTGTATTTGGGGTTGTATTATTTCATTAGTTGTCCCTTCCTCTAATTGTCACGAATATTACCGAAGGTAACTCCCCTTCTTGTTCGGGTGGCGCTCGGCGGTCGTCGTCGCCGGTCTACTAGCTATCGCCGATCCGTTGTTCTGTGTTCGTTTAGTTTTGTCTAATTGGTAGCACCTGTTTCTAGTTTGGTTGTTAGGATAGGGTTATATATAGTCTGTTTAACCCGCTTCTGTTTCGTGCGGGCTTGTTCGTCTGTTTTGTTGGTTGAGTGTATTTTGTTTTGCATTTTGGGTTTCACGCTGTCCGTTTATATTTCTGTTCATTTGTGTTTTCACTTTGTACATGTTATGTTTCCGGGACATTAAAGCGTGTTGTTTTTCCCACATCTTTTGCTCTCTGCGCCTGACTCCACACCTCTTCACTCATTACTGTGACAGAAGCCCGCACCCCGATATGGAGTCAGCAGGAGCAGCGACCACTCCTCTTCCCACTATGGAGGAGAGAGTCCAACATCACACATCCATCCTCCATCGCCTAGGATCAGCGATGGATCAGATGATGGAGAGGATGGATCGTTGGGAGAGGAATGGTTTCCCTACTACTCCACCGACCCTCCCACCAGCAACTCTACATTTAACTCTACCATCTGCCCCATCTGGATCCGGTTCCAGCGCTCTGCACATGACGCCTCCACGGAATTGCGATGGAACAGCGACAGGGTGCCAGGGATTCCTGCTGCAATTAGACCTCTACCTGTCCACCGTTCGACCGGCCCCCTCAGAGGAGGAGAGAGTAGGGGTCCTCATCACCTGCCTGACTGGTAGAGCCCTGGAGTGGGCTAATGCGTTCTGGAACGGGCCCGACTCGGCGAGAGACAACTACCCGGAGTTCATCCGCCGTTTCAGGGCCGTGTTCGATCACCCTCCAGAGGGTCGTGCGGCAGGTGAGAGATTGTTCCATCTGAGACAGGGGACGAGGAGCGCGCAGGACTTCGCGCTGGAGTTCCGGACCTTGGCTGCAGGAGCAGGGTGGAACGACAGGGCCCTGATAGACCATTACAGGTGTAGCCTGAGAGAGGACGTCCGTAGGGAGCTGGCCTGTCGGGATACTACACTTGGCCTGGAAGGACTGATAGACCTGTCGATCCGGTTGGACCATCTGCTAGCTGCTCGTGGACGTTCTGAAAGGGTCTTGTCAGTTCTACCTCCTGATCCTCCTGCCCCTATTCCGATGGAGTTAGGAGGTACCGCATCAAGGGAGATCGGAGGAGGAAGCTCCTCCTGTACCAGTTGTGGCCGGAGAGGGCACACGTCTGGTCGGTGCTGGAGGAATTCATCTGGGAATCATGAGGGCAGGCAGAATACTCATCGGTCACCCCAGGTGAGTAAGCACCACACTCTCCCAGAGTTTCCTGTTGGTCACATGTTCCTATTAATTTGTTTCCTAAATAATTCTCCTTCTCTCCAGCATAAGGCACTGGTAGATTCAGGCGCAGCTGGAAACTTTATAGATCGCGGACTCGCTCAGAGGTTGAGGATTCCGTTAGTAAACCCCCCTTTTCCCGTGCACTCTTTAGATAGTCGACCATTAGGGTCAGGGCTGGTGAAGAAAGCCACAATTTCGTTGGAGATGATTACGCAGGGGAATCACAAGGAGCGAATTAGTTTGTTCCTTATCGATTCACCTGTGTTTCCAGTTGTTCTGGGGATTCCCTGGCTGGCTATTCATAATCCTACGATTTCGTGGAAACAGGGAACTCTACAGGGGTGGTCTGATGAGTGTTCAGGCAGGTGTGTAGGGGTTTCCATCGGTGCTACAACGGTGGAGAGTCCAGACCAGGTTTCCACCGTGCGCATTCCAGCTGAGTATGATGATTTGGCTATCGTTTTCAGTAAAAAGAAAGCGACCCAATTACCTCCCCATAGGCAGGGGGATTGCGTGATAAATCTCCAGGTTAACGCTGCACTTCCCAGGAGTCATGTGTATCCTTTGTCTCAGGAGGAGAAGGTGGCTATGGAAAATTATATCACCGAGGCTCTGGGACAGGGGTACATTCAGCCCTCCATGTCACCTGTCTCTTCGAGTTTCTTTTTTGTGAAGAAAAATAGATGGTGGTTTGCGTCCGTGTATTGATTATAGAGGTCTAAATGCCATCACAGTGGGTTTTAGTTACCCACTACCTCTCATTGCTACGGTAGTGGAATCATTTCACGGAGCGCAGTTCTTCACTAAACTGGATCTCAGGAGTGCTTATAATTTGGTGCGTATTCGGAAGGGAGATGAGTGGAAAACTGCATTTAGCACTACGTCGGGCCATTATGAGTATCTCGTCATGCCATACGGTTTAAAGAATGCTCCAGCTATATTTCAATCCTTCGTGGATGAAATACTCAGAGACCTGCACGGACAGGGTGTAGTGGTTTATATTGACGATATTTTGATCTACTCCGCTACACGCTCTGCGCATGTATCTCTTGTGCGTAAAGTTCTTAGACGACTGCTGGAGCATGACCTGTATGTGAAGGCGGAGAAATGTGAGTTTTTCAAACAATCAGTTTCCTTCCTGGGTTATCGTATTTCCAGCTCTGGTTTGGTAATGGAGGGTGACCGCGTTAAGGCCGTGCGTAATTGGCCGACTCCGACCACGGTAAAGGAGGTGCAGCGGTTCTTGGGATTTGCCAATTACTACCGGAGGTTTATCCGGGGTTTTGGTCAGGTAGCTGCCCCTATTACCTCACTGCTGAAGGGGGGACCGGTGCGTTTACAGTGGTCAGCAGAGGCGAACGGAGCTTTTCATAAGTTGAAGGCGATATTTACTAAGGCGCCGGTGTTGGCACATCCGGACCCTTCTTTGGCATTTATAGTAGAGGTGGACGCATCCGAGGCTGGGGTTGGAGCGGTGCTCTCACAGCGTTCGGGTGTGCCACCGAAGCTCCGCCCCTGTGCCTTTTTTTCTAAGAAACTCGGGCCAGCGGAGCGGAATTATGATGTGGGGAATAGGGAGTTGTTGGCTATGGTTAAGGCCCTGAAGGTGTGGAGACACTGGCTTGAGGGGGCTAAGCACCCTTTCCTTATCTGGACTGACCATCGTAACCTGGAGTATATCCGATCAGCTAGGAGACTGAATCCTCGTCAGGCAAGGTGGGCCATGTTTTTCACCAGATTTCGTTTCACTGTCTCATATAGACCAGGTTCCCTCAACACTAAGGCTGACGCACTGTCAAGACTCTATGACACTGAGGACAGGTCCATCGATCCTACTCCCATCATTCCGGCAGCTAAGCTGGTGGCACCGGTAGTATGGGATGTGGACCCGGACATCGAGCGGGCACTAAGGGGGGAACCTACGCCTCCACAGTGTCCGGAGGGTCGTAGGTACGTGCCGCTGGCTGTTCGTGATCAATTGATTCGATGGGCTCATTGTCTACCCTCGTCGGGTCACCCAGGTGTTTATAGGACAGTGAGAGGTCTTGAGAGGACGTACTGGTGGCCCACTTTGAGGAGGGATGTGCGATTCTATGTTTCCTCCTGTTCGGTGTGCGCCCAGAGTAAGGCTCCTAGACACCTGCCAAGAGGTAAATTACAACCTCTTCCCGTTCCACAACGGCCGTGGACCCATCTTTCGGTGGATTTTCTTACTGACCTCCCCCCCTCTCAGGGTAACACTACTATCCTGGTCGTTGTGGATCGGTTCTCTAAGTCCTGCCGTCTTATCCCATTGCCCGGTCTCCCTACGGCCCTACAGACTGCGGAAGCTCTTTTCACCCATGTCTTCCGGCACTACGGGGTGCCCAAGGATATAGTTTCTGATCGGGGCCCCCAATTTATCTCCCGTGTTTGGAGAGCATTTATGGAACGTCTGGGGGTCTCGGTCAGCCTTACCTCAGGGTATCACCCGGAGAGTAATGGTCAGGTGGAGAGAGTTAACCAGGAGGTGGGTAGGTTTCTGCGGTCGTATTGCCAGGACTGGCCAGGCGAGTGGGCGAGATATATTCCCTGGGCAGAAATAGCCCAGAATTCACTAAGCCACTCTTCTACCAACATGTCACCATTTGAGTGCGTGTTGGGGTACCAGCCGGTCCTGGCACCGTGGCATCAGAGCCAGACTGAGGCTCCTGCGGTGAAGGAGTGGGTACAGCGCTCTAAGGAGACCTGGAGGGCAGTCCAGGAGTCATTACGCCAAGCGAGTATAAGGCAGAAGAAGAGCGCTGACCGTCACCGCAGTGAGGCCCCCGTGTTTGCACCTGGGGACAGGGTCTGGCTCTCGACCCGAAACCTGCCTCTCCGCTTGCCCTGCCGGAAGCTGGGTCCGCAGTGTATAGGGCCATTTAAAGTCCTGAGGAGAATAAATGAGGTTTGTTATCGATTATTACTTCCTTCGTATTATCGTATTAACCCCTCATTTCATGTGTCTCTTCTCAGGCCGGTGGTAGCTGGTCCCATGCAGGAAAATGAGGTACCGGAGGTTCCTCCACCCCCTCTGGACATCGAGGGGTCCCCGGCGTACAAGATACGAGCTATTCTGGACTCGAGACGCCGGGTGAGAGGCTTGCAGTACCTCGTCGACTGGGAGGGGTACGGTCCGGAGGAGAGGTGCTGGGTTCCGGCGAGGGATATTCTAGACCCATCCATGTTGAGTGAATTCCATCGCCTCCGTCCGGATCGCCCAGCGCCTCGGCCTCCGGGTCGTCCCCGAGGCCGATGTCGGCGCGCTGCGGGAGCTGCGCGTCAGGAGGGGGGTACTGTCACGAATATTACCGAAGGTGACTCCCCTTCTTGTTCGGGTGGCGCTCGGCGGTCGTCGTCGCCGGTCTACTAGCTATCGCCGATCCGTTGTTCTGTGTTCGTTTAGTTTTGTCTAATTGGTAGCACCTGTTTCTAGTTTGGTTGTTAGGATAGGGTTATATATAGTCTGTTTAGCCCGCTTCTGTTTCGTGCGGGCTTGTTCGTCTGTTTTGTTGGTTGAGTGTATTTTGTTTTGCATTTTGGGTTTCACGCTGTCCGTTTATATTTCTGTTCATTTGTGTTTTCACTTTGTACATGTTATGTTTCCGGGACATTAAAGCGTATTGTTTTTCCCACATTTTTTGCTCTCTGCGCCTGACTCCACACCTCTTCACTCATTACTGTGACACTAATGATGTCTTTTATCTTTTTATAAATACTATTTTCTTTCAATGGAATACAAATTATTTGACAACATCCCCTAACTTGAATAATATAGTAAATTGTATTTCTAATGTTGTATCTTTCTCATCACTCATTTCAAGGCTCGCCTTCATCTCATTTATATCTTCACTGACAAGTTCAAATTCACCCAATTTATTGATTTTAACCGGTCAGTTTCCACTCTTTACCTACATGGGTGGTGAAAAGCATAAATCATTGGTGTCTGACGAGGAGTTTCATATCCTCCATCCTTTCCCTGGTTCCTCTCCAACATGTTTTGGACTTGACTGCGTTCGTAATATATATTTATCAATTAACTTCTCTAGCCTTATGTTTTTTTGTGGGTTATTACCCAGTTTGAGTGTTATTGCCCATGAGTAAAAATATCAGTGTAGTGCTACTATTTAGTCAGTTTTAGAGATATTGAATATTACGTTATCTCATGAGGCATTCCGCACTGCCATCTTCAGTCCTCCATCTTCCGTTTACCTCGTCATGCCTTCGTCCTGTGGAGCCAAACTTCCAAATGTTTATATTCATCTCACCTTTTCCACCTTCATGAAAACCAGGGGAATAACTGGACTGGGGAACCCTGGGGAACCGCGGGTAAAGGCAGCCGAGCGGGGGCGGAGCAGCGTTAAAGTATTTGTCACATTTCTCAAACGCAGGCCGGATAGTTGCAGCAGAGGTAGCGTAGCCACTATCCAATTTCCCTCACAGAGGCTCAACCTTTCGACTGTCTGTGCTTTCTCCCTTTTAATAATGCTGGGAGTTTGTTTGCCTGTGGTGTTGGGAGTGCCGGATCCCCGTGGTGGCACAGGCCCAGGCCTCTCTGCTTGACTGCTATTCTAATTGAAAATGTCTCTCTGCGTGGGCTAGTTGGGTAATGGGAGCCAGTCTGGTGAAGTGGAACCTGGTAGTCCTGACAATAGACCTCCTCGGCCCTGGAATTCCTGCAAAGCATCTCAACCTTACATCTCAGCTTTCTCCCCATATCTCTCTCTCTGAATCTTTCTCTCTTTGAATCAATCTTCTCATTTCTCTCTCTCTCTATCTATCTATCGCTCTCTCTCTATCTATCTATCTTTCTTTTTTCTATCATTATCTCATTCTAACTCCATCAATGGAGTTATTCTGATAGGGTGGAGAGGAGCTGGCATAGCAACAGTAAGTCTCGTTGCCCAGGACAACCTGGGGATGAAGTTCACCAGTTGGCAATGTGTTTTCATTGTTCCTCCAAATTTGACCATGACCCACAGAAATGCTATGTGTTTTAGCCGGTAGACAAAGCGGAATAGTGTTAGCTGTGAAGATCTAACAATAGGTGTTTTATTCAGCCTAATCATTTTCATTATGTTCATTATAAAGTTTCCTTTCCAAGGCGGGATACAATAGTACACCCCGGCTACTGTTAATGTCTTTAATATTTGAATTAGATATCCTGTAAGCTCCCGGAGGTAGTTCTTTTCACAAAGAACATCTAATTGGTTTCAGTGTGATTCACGGTATTGTGTTGGGTTTCAAAGTGATCTTTCACAACAAAAGCATTAGGGCAAAGATGACATGCGGTGAATGGCATAAGAAACCTTTCTTAAATGTTACCTGGCATGCTCTGTTCCAATGCAGAAAGCCCCCTTAAAAAGATTGTCCGGGCTACATTGTTCGGTCTACTTCCTCTTGGTACAATTGCAGTTGACAAAAGTCATTTCGGTTGGTTTCACTCCACGTTGTTGGACGCACTGGGACATTTCTGTTTCGAAAGTTGAAATCGGAACCTGTAAGTCTTAACAGTGTGTGAAAACCATTTATGTAGGCCTTAACCCAATTCTTAACTATGGTGAACATATTAGGACAGCATCAGTCTCAGGCTGTCCTAATATGGACACATACATAAATAACATCGCTCACTTCATATAGACACCTCATGTCTTAGGTGTTGATCACTCAGCACCTTTGTTCGGTGTAATGAAGATTAGTGAGCTGCAGTGGTGACCTTTGCAAGAAGCCAATTAGTCCCAATTATAGTACACTATAATGTCTCCCTGGTGGATATCTGGTTCCTATGCCTCCTGACAGAACTATTGGCTTATATATGCTTTTATTTATCTGACTGGCTCCCCCTGGGAATGACAGGTAGGCAGTGGAGGATGATGGGAATGGTAGGGGAGGATGGTAGAGAGGGGGCTAGAGTGAGGATAAAGAAATTGGAAGAAGAAACAGAGGGGTGAGTGAGAGTAGACAGAGAGAGAAAAAGAGGGAGAACAATTAGAGATGCAGCCTTCTAATCCAGCGCTGGAGGGCTAGTACCCTCTGAATGGACTAATCTTATCCATATTCATGTGTTTGGAGTTATATCTGTGCCTAGAACAGCAGACAGGTAGCCGCAAAGACACCGCTTATCAGCCATCTCACACTCAGGGAAAAGCAGCTGGGATCTGTTCAACATCGACTTACTTGTGTGTGTGTGTGTGTGTGTGTGTGTGTGTGTGTGTGTGTGTGTGTGTGTGTGTGTGTGTGTGTGTGTGTGTGTGTGTGTGTGTGTGTGTGTGTGTGTGTGTGTGTGTGTGTGTGTGTGTGTGTGTGTGTGTGTGTGTGTGTGTGTGTGTGTGTGTGCGCGCCAACATGAATGACATTCAGCAAAGGAGATTTGATCATTTTGATCACACTTTCTGCTTGTGGGTCTGAATGTTACAAGGTATGGTTATGTGTGCTATGGCCACATTGAGACTGGTTAGAGCATTGTCACAGTAACTGAAAGGTTGCTTGTTTGAATCACCGAGCCGGCAAGGTGGAAAAAATCAGCCGTTCTCCCCTTGAGCAAGACAGTTAACCCCAGGAACAGCTGCTCCCAGGCCGCAGATGATGTCGAAGAAGGTAGCCCCATCACACTTCTCTGATTCAGAGGAGTTGGGTAAAATGCAGAAGACACAATTTGGTTGAATGCATTCAGTTGTGCAACTGACTAGGTGTTCCCTAAGATAATATGTGACTTTTGCATATTGAGTAAATTCATTCAACATCAGGAAAAAACTGGCTTTGAGGATATGTCCATGAAATAAAAAATGTATATCATTCATACACACTATATTTTAAAATGCTGCAGGATACACAGTAATCTATGCAAATATGAAATAGCCACTATCTATTTGAGAAAGAAACTGCTCAGAGTTTTAATGTAAATTTAGAGACAAATTCCTAATCTTACTCAACTTTTCATTCTCTCAAGAGTTTTCAGCAATGCTCACAGCAAATGAGGATGGATTTCTACAGTTGAAGTCAGAGGTTTACATACACCTTAGCCAAATATATTTAAACTCAATTTTTCACAATTCCTGACATTTAATCCAAGTAACAATTCCCTGTTTTAGGTCAGTTAGGATCACCACTTTATTTTAAGAATGTGAAATGTCAGAATAATAGTGGAGGCAATTATTTATTTCAGCTTTTATTTCTTTCATCACAAGTCTACATAAGTCTACATACACTCAATTAGTATTTACACAAGCGTCCCACAATAAGTTGGGTGAATTTTGGCCCATTCCTCCTGACAGAGCTGGTGTAACTGAGTCAGGTTTGTAGGCCTCCTTGCTCGCACACGCTTTTTCAGTTCTGCCCACACATTTTCTATGGGACTGAGGTCACGGCTTTGTGATGGCCACTCCAATACCTTGACTTTGTTGTGCTTAAGCCATGTTGCCACAAATTTGGAAGTATGCTTGGTGTCATTGTCGATTTGGAAGACCAATTGCGACCAAGCTTTAACTTCCTGACTGATGTTTTGAGATGTTGTTTCAATATGTCCACATCATTTTCCCCGTCATGATGCCATCTATTTTGAGACGTGCACCAGTCCGTCCTGCAGCAAAGCACCCCCACAACATGATGCTGCCATCTCCGTGCTTCACAGTTGAGATGGTGTTCTTCGGCTTTCAAGCCGCCACCTTTTCCTCCAAACATAACAATGGCCATTATTGCCAAACAGTTCTATTTTTTTTTCATCAGACCAGTGGACATTTCTCCAAAAAGTATGATCTTTGTCCCCATGTGCAGTTGCAAACCGTAGTCTGGCATTTTTATGGTGGTTTTGGAGCAGTGTCTTCTTCCTTTCTGAGTGGCCATTCAGGTAATATCGGGGCAGCAGCGTAGCCTAGTGGTTAGAGCGTTGGACTAGTAACCGCAAGGTTGTGAGTTCAAACCCCCGAGCTGACAAGGTACAAATCTGTCGTTCTGCCCCTGAACAGGCAGTTAACCCACTGTTCCCAGGCCGTCATTGAAAAAAATAATATGTTCTTAACTGACTTGCCTGGTTAAATAAAGGTAAAAAAAAATAAAAAATATCAATATAGGACTGTGGCTATAGATACTTTTGTACCTGTTTCCTCCAGCATCTTCACAAGGTCCTTTGCTGTTGTTCTGGAATTGTTTTGCACTTTTCGCAGCAAAGTACGTTCATCTCTAGGAGACAGAACACGTCTCCTTCCTGAGTGGTATGATGGCTGCGTGGTCCCATGGTGCTTATACTTGTGTACTATTGTTTGTACAGATGAACGTGGTACCTTCAGGCGTTTGGAAATTGCTCCCAAGGATGAACCAGACGTGTGGAGGTCTACAATTTTTTTTCTGAGGTCTTGGCTGATTTCTTCTGATTTTCCCATGATGTCAAGCAAAGAGGCAATGAGTTGGAAGGTAGGCTTTGAAATACATCCACAGGTACACCTCCAATTGACTCAAATGATGTCAATTAGCCTGTCGGAAGCATCTAAAGCCATGACACCAAAATGTTGGGATTTTCCAAGCTGTTTATGTGTATGTAAACTTCTGACCCACTGGAATTGTGAGACAGTGAATTATAAATTAAATAATCTGTCTGCAAACAACTGTTGGAAAAATTACTTGTGTAATGCACAAGTAGATGTCCTAAACGACTTCCCAAAACTATAGTTTGTTAACAAGAGATGTGTGGATTGGTTGAAAAAATTAGTTTTAATGACTCCAACCTAAGTGTATGTATGTATGACTTCTGACTTTAACTGTATATCCCTCAATAGGACATTGTTCTTTGATCCAAATGAGATTTCCTATTTCAATTGTTGCACAGTTAAGTCAAATACTTAAATTTAATGTAACTCATGGAAAGATATCAATGGGAGCTTTGCGCAAAAAAAAATGTTATGCGTACAGATTGCAAGTCAGAATTCTACCCAACACCTTATTTCAAATGTCGATAACACTTTCACTTTCATGTTAGTAAAACATCTGGTAGAAACAGGGAAGCTCAGAAACAGGGAAGCTCAGAGACCTTTCAGAGGGGAACTTTCATAATTCATATCTCGAAAATCATAAATACAGATAGAACCAGTTTGCTTCAGGAGAAAATAATCCTACAGCAACAGGAAATGGGAAATATTATGTGGATTATAATTCATGGAAATTGTTGTTGGGGTTGATACATTTTTCGTAAGGGAAAATTAAGTCTGAAATTTCAAAGTGGATATTTTAAACTTCAGAAGTGTTGGGGTAGGTTCCTTGTTTCTTGTCAATCATTGATTTATTGGTGAAATCAGCAATCAGACAAAATCTTCTTTAAGTAAATCAATCAAATCTTTATTTATGCAATTGCAGACAGAAGTTGACAATGGAAACACAGCACGTATGTTTCATGGTAAGTTTAACTTCTTGACGCTACCCATCCCTTTAGCGGGATCATTTTCGTCAGCAAAATGAAATCACAAGTGCAATATTGCAAAACACAGTTTAGCCTTTTGTTAATCCACCTGTCGTCTCAGATTTTGAAATGATGCTTTACAGCGAAAGCAATCCAAGCGTTTGTGTAAGTTTATCGATAACACAACATAACATTATGTACACTAAGCATTTGTCATGCAGGTGAAAGAGGACCCAAAAGCGACTTAACAGAAACAGAGTTTATTCAAGTCCAAACAGAAAACGACAAATCCTGAATCCTTAACAGGAAATGTCCAAACAGGGAATAACAGAAATCCTCTAGTCTGTAGAGGGGAATAACAGGAGAAGCGGCCACAGACTGCAGGTCGCTTCGGGTAGGCGCAGGCCGTAGCTGACAGAGACACCTGCTCACACGCAGCATCTGATGAAGGCAAAAACACGACAGGACAGGGCGATACACAATCACAGCACGGTGAATTCTAAACAAGGAACCGACAGGACAGGAACGGAACACAAAGGAAGAAATAGGGACTCTAATCAGGGGAAAGGATCGGGAACAGGTGTGGGAAGACTAAATGATGATTAGGGGAATAGGAACAGCTGGGAGCAGGAACGGAACGATAGAGAGAAGAGAGAGCGAGAGAGTGAGTGAGGGAGGGGGAGAGAGAGGGATAGAAAGAGGGAAAGAACCTAATAAGACCAGCAGAGGGAAACGAATAGAATGGGAGCACAGGGACAAGACATGATAATAAATGACAAACATGACAGTACCCCCCACTCACCGAGCGCCTCCTGGCGCACTCGAGGAGGAATCCTGGCGGCAACGGAGGAAATCATCGATGAGTGAACGGTCCAGCACGTCCCGAGACGGAACCCAACTCCTCTCCTCAGGACCGTAACCCTCCCAATCCACTAAGTATTGGTGACCCCGTCCCCGAGAACGCATGTCCATGATCTTATGTACCTTGTAAATAGGTGCGCTCTCGACAAGGACGGGAGGGGGGAGGGAAGACGAACGGGGGTGCGAAGAAAGGGCTTAACACAGGAGACATGGAAGACAGGATGGACGCGACGAAGATGTCGCGGAAGAAGCAGTCGCACAGCGACAGGATTGACGACCTGGGAGACACGGAACGGACCAATGAACCGCGGAGTCAACTTACGAGAAGCTGTCGTAAGAGGAAGGTTGCGAGTGGAAAGCCACACTCTCTGGCCGCAACAATACCTTGGACTCTTAATCCTGCGTTTATTGGCGGCTCTCACCGTCTGTGCCCTGTAACGGCAAAGTGCAGACCTCACCCTCCTCCAGGTGCGCTCACAACGTTGGACAAACGCTTGAGCGGAGGGAACGCTGGACTCGGCAAGCTGGGATGAGAACAGAGGAGGCTGGTAACCCAGACTACTCTGAAACGGAGATAACCCGGTAGCAGACGAAGGAAGCGAATTGTGAGCGTATTCTGCCCAGGGGAGCTGTTCTGCCCAAGACGCAGGGTTTCTGAAAGAAAGGCTGCGTAGTATGCGACCAATCGTCTGATTGGCCCTCTCTGCTTGACCGTTAGACTGGGGATGAAACCCGGAAGAGAGACTGACGGACGCACCAATCAAACGACAGAACTCCCTCCAAAACTGTGACGTGAATTGCGGGCCTCTGTCTGAAACGGCGTCTAACGGGAGGCCATGAATTCTGAATACATTCTCAATAATGATTTGTGCCGTCTCCTTAGCGGAAGGAAGTTTAGCGAGGGAATGAAATGTGCCGCCTTAGAGAACCTATCGACAACCGTAAGAATCACAGTCTTCCCCGCAGACAAAGGCAGACCGGTAATGAAGTCTAAGGCGATGTGAGACCATGGTCGAGAAGGAATGGGGAGCGGTCTGAGACGACCGGCAGGAGGAGAGTTACCCGACTTAGTCTGCGCGCAGTCCGAACAAGCAGCCACGAAACGGCGCGTGTCACGCTCCTGAGTCGGCCACCAAAAGCGCTGGCGAATAGACGCAAGAGTGCCTCGAACACCGGGATGACCAGCTAACTTGGCAGAGTGAGCCCACTGAAGAACAGCCAGGCGAGTGGAAACAGGAACGAAAAGGAGGTTACTAGGACAAGCGCGCGGCGACGCAGTGTGCGTGAGTGCTTGCTTAACCTGTCTTTCAATTCCCCAGACTGTTAACCCGACAACACGCCCATAAGGAAGAATCCCCTCGGGATCAGTAGAAGCCACAGAAGAACTAAACAGACGGGATAAGGCATCAGGCTTGGTGTTCTTGCTACCCGGACGGTAAGAAATCACAAACTCGAAACGAGCGAAAAACAACGCCCAACGAGCTTGACGGGCATTAAGTCGTTTGGCAGAACGGATGTACTCAAGGTTCTTATGGTCTGTCCAAACGACAAAAGGAACGGTCGCCCCCTCCAACCACTGTCGCCATTCGCCTAGGGCTAAGCGGATGGCGAGCAGTTCACGGTTACCCACATCATAGTTGCGCTCAGATGGCGACAGGCGATGAGAAAAATAAGCGCAAGGATGAACCTTATCGTCAGACTGGAAGCGCTGGGATAGAATGGCTCCCACGCCTACCTCTGAAGCGTCAACCTCGACAATGAATTGTCTAGTGACGTCAGGAGTAACGAGGATAGGAGCGGACGTAAAACGTTCTTTTAGAAGATCAAAAGCTCCCTGGGCGGAACCGGACCACTTAAAACACGTCTTGACAGAAGTAAGAGCTGTGAGAGGGGCAGCAACTTGACCGAAATTACGAATGAAACGCCGATAGAAATTAGCGAAACCTAAAAAAGCGCTGCAACTCGACACGTGACCTTGGAACGGGCCAATCACTGACAGCTTGGACCTTAGCGGAATCCATCTGAATGCCTTCAGCGGAAATAACGGAACCGAGAAAAGTAACGGAGGAGACATGAAAAGAGCACTTCTCAGCCTTTACGTAGAGACAATTCTCTAAAAGGCGCTGTAGAACACGTCGAACGTGCTGAACATGAATCTCGAGTGACGGAGAAAAAATCAGGATATCGTCAAGATAGACAAAAACAAAGATGTTCAGCATGTCTCTCAGAACATCATTAACTAATGCCTGAAAAACAGCTGGCGCATTGGCGAGACCGAACGGCAGAACCCGGTACTCAAAATGCCCTAACGGAGTGTTAAACGCCGTTTTCCACTCGTCCCCCTCTCTGATGCGCACGAGATGGTAAGCGTTACGAAGGTCCAACTTAGTAAAGCACCTGGCTCCCTGCAGAATCTCGAAGGCTGATGACATAAGGGGAAGCGGATAACGATTCTTAACCGTTATGTCATTCAGCCCTCGATAATCCACGCAGGGGCGCAGAGTACCGTCCTTCTTCTTAACAAAAAAGAACCCCGCCCCGGCCGGAGAGGAAGAAGGCACTATGGTACCGGCGTCAAGAGACACAGACAAATAATCCTCGAGAGCCTTACGTTCGGGAGCCGACAGAGAGTATAGTCTACCTCGAGGAGGAGTGGTCCCCGGAAGGAGATCAATACTACAATCATACGACCGGTGAGGAGGAAGGGAGTTGGCTCGGGACCGACTGAAGACCGTGCGCAGATCATGATATTCCTCCGGCACTCCTGTCAAATCGCCAGGTTCCTCCTGAGAAGTAGGGACAGAAGAAACGGGAGGGATGGCAGACATTAAACACTTCACATGACAAGAAACGTTCCAGGATAGGATAGAATTACTAGACCAATTAATAGAAGGATTATGACATACTAGCCAGGGATGACCCAAAACAACAGGTGTAAACGGTGAACGGAAAATCAAAAAAGAAATAGTCTCACTGTGGTTACCAGATACTGTGAGGGTTAAAGGTAGTGTCTCAAATCTGATACTGGGAAGATGACTACCATCTAAGGCGAACATGGGCGTAGGCTTCTCTAACTCTCTGAAAGGAATGTCATGTTTCCGAACCCATGCTTCGTCCATGAAACAACCCTCAGCCCCAGAGTCTATCAAGGCACTACATGTAGCACCCGAACCGGTCCAGCGTAGATGGACCGACAAAGTAGTACAGGATTTTGATGGAGAGACTTGAGTAGTTGCGCTCACCTGTAGCCCTCCGCTTACAGATGAGCTCTGGCTTTTACTGGACATGAATTAACAAAATGTCCAGCAACTCCGCAATAGAGGCACAGGCGGTTGGTGATCCTCCGTTCCCTCTCCTTAGTCGAGATGCGAATCCTCCCAGCTGCATGGGCTCAGTCTCAAAGCCAGAGGAGGGAGATGGTTGCGATGCGGAGCAGGGAAACACCGTTGATGCGAGCTCTCTTCCACGAGCCCGGTGACGAAGATCTACCCGTCGTTCTATGCGGATGGCGAGAGCAATCAAAGAGTCCACATCTGAAGGAACCTCCCGGGAGAGAATCTCATCCTTAACCACTGCGTGGAGTCCCTCCAGAAAACGAGCGAGCAGCGCCGGCTCGTTCCACTCACTAGAGGCAGCAAGAGTGCGAAACTCAATAGAATAATCCGTTATGGACCGTTCACCTTGGCATAAGGAAGCCAGGACCCTAGAAGCCTCCCCACCAAAAACTGAACGGTCAAAAACCCGAATCATCTCCTCTTTAAAGTTCTGGAACTTGTTAGAGCAATCAGCCCTTGCCTCCCAGATAGCTGTGCCCCATTCTCGAGCCCGGCCAGTAAGGAGTGAAATGACGTAAGCAACCCGAGCTCTCTCTCTAGAGTATGTGTTGGGTTGGAGAGAGAACACAATCTCACACTGCGTGAGAAAGGAGCGGCACTCAGTGGGCTGCCCGGAGTAGCAAGGTGGGTTATTAACCCTAGGTTCTGGAGGCTCGGCAGGCCAGGAAGTAACAGGTGGCACGAGACGTAGACTCTGGAACTGTCCAGAGAGGTCGGAAACCTGAGCGGCCAGGTTCTCCACGGCATGGCGAGCAGCAGACAATTCCTGCTCGTGTCTGCCGAGCATGGCTCCTTGGATCTCGACGGCAGTGTAACGAGCGTCTGAAGTCGCTGGGTCCATTCCTTGGTCGGTTCCTTCTGTCATGCAGGTGAAAGAGGACCCAAAAGCGACTTAACAGAAACAGAGTTTATTCAAGTCCAAACAGAAAACGACAAATCCTGAATCCTTAACAGGAAATGTCCAAACAGGGAATAACAGAAATCCTCTAGTCTGTAGAGGGAATAACAGGAGAAGCGGCCACAGACTGCAGGTCGCTTCGGGTAGGCGCAGGCCGTAGCTGACAGAGACACCTGCTCACACGCAGCATCTGATGAAGGCAAAAACACGACAGGACAGGGCGATACACAATCACAGCACGGTGAATTCTAAACAAGGAACCGACAGGACAGGAACGGAACACAAAGGAAGAAATAGGGACTCTAATCAGGGGAAAGGATCGGGAACAGGTGTGGGAAGACTAAATGATGATTAGGGGAATAGGAACAGCTGGGAGCAGGAACGGAACGATAGAGAGAAGAGAGAGCGAGAGAGTGAGAGAGGGAGGGGGAGAGAGAGGGATAGAAAGAGGGAAAGAACCTAATAAGACCAGCAGAGGGAAACGAATAGAATGGGGAGCACAGGGACAAGACATGATAATAAATGACAAACATGACAGCATTAAGTAGCTAGATCACGAAAATCAGAAAAGCAATCAAAATAATTGTTTCCCTTTGATGATCTTCGGATGTTTTCACTCACGAGACTCCCAGTTACACAACAAATGTTCCTTTTGTTCCATAAAGATTATTTTTATACTCAAAATACCTCAGTTTGTTTGTCGTGTTATGTTCAGAAATCCACAGGAAAGAGCGGTCACGACAACGCAGACATATATTCCAAATAATATCCATAATGTCCACAGAAACATGTCAAACTTTTTTTATAATCAATCCTCAGGTTGTTTTTTAAATATATATTCGATAATATATCAAATGGCCGTGTAGGTTTTTCAAAAACACCGGGAGAAACAATGGCCGCTTTACTCTGTAGAGCAAAACTCACTCTGAGAGCCCCCACCTATCCACTTACGCAATGTGATTTTTCACGCTAATTTTTCAAAATAAAAGTCTGAAACTATGTCTAAAGACTGTTGACACCTTAGGGAAGCCATAGAAAAAGGAATCTGGTTGTGTCACGCATAGGTGTAATAGGTGGCAGGGAAGTCAGGCGCAGGAGAGTCAAATGGAGTTTAAATGGAGTCTTTTAATAAAGTTCCACGAGTATGATCCATAACACTAAATGTACAAACAAAACATGGGTACGAAGACCCGACGCGCACCTATACAAACAATCACACTACACTGACAACAAATCAATCTCTGACAAAGACATGAGGGGACACAGAGGGTTAAATACACAACAGGTAATGAATGGGATTGAAAACAGGTGTGTGGAAAGACAAGACAAAACCAATGGAAAATGAAAAAAGGATCAATGATGGCTAGAAGACCGGTGACGTCGAACGCCGAGCACCGCCCGAACAAGGAGAGGCAACGACTTCGGTAGAAGTCGTGACAGGTTGATATCCCTTTAAATGGAGGATAGGCATGCATAGGAACAGAGAGGTTTCAAATAAGAGGCACTTCCAGATTGGATTTTCCTCAGGTTTTCGCCTGCAATATCAGTTCTGTTATACTCACAGACAATATTTGTACAGTTTTGGAAACTTTAGTGTTTTCTATCTTAATATGTAATATGACAATTATATGCATATTCTAGTTTCTGGGGCTGAGAAATAGGCAGTTTCAAATTGGTATGTTTTTTGGCCAAAAACGAAAATACTGCCCCCTATACGCAAAAGGTTAAAAATAAAAAAGGTCAAAGTTTCTTTAATATACTTGCAGTCGACCCCTAGTGGTGTAATTGCCTGCGTCAACACCTTCTACTCATGAGACCAAGCCCATGCATATACAGTTATACAAACTTGCAAGAAAAAACAATAGTCCAGTGTTTTCTAAGGGCTGAGCAGTAATTTTCCATTTGGGTGTGGCTTACAGTGGTATGTTTGACTTGACCCTTATCTATTTTCTCCCCTGCAGGGGTCTGTGTCTATGTATCTCTTTAAGCCTTGAGGTGCTATCTCACAGACACCCTGTTTTGACTGCAATGGCTCACACATCTGCTCAGACCGTTTCTTAGAAGAGGCAGAGACTAGAAAAGACCCGTGGAACAGTATTAAACCTTATAATGCATATATTGCTAATCTGTGGTCCAGGACCCTATAAATGTAGTGGGGGAGGGTCTTATAGCCCTTCCACTTCTATTAAAACAACATAAGCATCGTAAATTATTATAATACATTAATCATTTGGTGCAGCCCCTATCATGACCCCAAGGTGACCCCAATCGGAAACATTTTTAAACCTCAAATAAACTAGACGTTTTCCTGCAACAAGGTGATGAAAATACGGATGAAACATCTTTGAGCATAGGCTTGTTTATTTCTGCAACAACTCAGTGGCGATTTTAGCATGTAAATCTTGGTGGGGCAAAAGCAGATGCACAACACAAAACAACACTAAACAATGTATTAATTGCACTATAACAGTGACAGACTGTGCCCACAAACTGCTAGGGCCTACATACAGTGGGACAAAAAAGTACAGTGCCGTGCGAAAGTATTCAGCCCCCTTGAACTTTGCGACCTTTTGCCACATTTCAGGCTTCAAACATAAAGATACAAAACTATTTTTTTGTGAAGAATCAACAACAAGTGGGACAAAATCATGAAGTGGAACGACATTTATAGGATATTTCAAACTTTTTTAACAAATCAAAAACTGAAAAATTGGGCGTGCAAAATTATTCAGCCCCTTTACTTTCAGTGCAGCAAACTCTCTCCAGAAGTTCAGTGAGGATCTCTGATATTTAGTCAGCCACCAATTGTGCAAGTTCTCCATCTTAAAAAGATGAGAGAGGCCTGTAATTTTCATCATAGGTACACTTCAACTATGACAGACAAAATGAGGAAGAAAATCACATTGTAGGATTTTTTTATTTATTTATTTGCAAATTATGGTGGAAAATAAGTATTTGGTCAATAACAAAAGTTTATCTCAATACTTTGTTATATACCCTTTGTTGGCAATGACAGAGGTCAAACGTTTTCTGTAAGTGTTCACAAGGTTTTCACACACTGTTGCTGGTATTTTGTCCCATTCCCCCATTCAGATCTCCTCTAGAGCAGTGATGCTTTGGGGATGTTGCTGGGCAACACAGACTTTCAACTCCCTCCAAAGATGTTCTATGAGGTTGAGATCTGGAGACTGGCTAGGCCTCTCCAGGACCTTGAAATGCTTCTTACGAAGCCATTACTTCGTTGCCCGGGCGATGTGTTTGGGATCATTGTCATGCTGAAAGACCCAGCCACGTTTCATCTTCAATGCCCTTGCGGATGGAAGGAGGTTTTCACTCAAAATCTCACAATACATGGCCCCATTCATTCTTTCCTTTACACGGATCAGTCGTCCTGGTCCCTTTGCAGAAAAACAGCCCCAAAGCATGATGTTTCCACCCCAATGCTTCACAGTAGGTATGGTGTTCTTTGGATGCAACTCAGCATTCTTTGTCCTCCAAACACAACGAGTTGAGTTTTTACCAAAAAGTTATATTTTGGTTTCATCTGACCATATGACATTCTCCTAATCTTCTTCTGGATCATCCAAATGCTCTCTAGCAAACTTCAGACAGGCCTGGACATGTACTGGCTTAAGCAGGGAGACACGTCTGGCACTGCAGTATTTGAGTCCCTGGCGGCGTAGTGTGTTACTGATGGTAGGCTTTGTTACTTTAGTCCCAGCTCTCTGCAGGTCATTCACTAGGTCCCCCCGTGTGGTTCTGGGATTTTTGCTCACCGTTCTTGTGATCATTTTGACCCCATGGGGTGAGATCTTGCGTGGAGCCCCTGATCGAGGGAGATTATCAGTGGTCTTGTATGTCTTCCATTTCCTAATAATTGCTCCGACAGTTGATTTCTTCAAACCAAGCTGCTTACCTATTGCAGATTCAGTCTTCACAGCCTGGTGCAGGTCTACAATTTTGTTTCTGGTGTCCTTTGACAGCTCTTTGGTCTTGGCAATAGTGGAGTTTGGAGTGTGACTGTTTGAGGTTGAGGACAGGTGTCTTTTATACTGATAACAAGTTCAAACAGGTGCCATTAATACAGGTATCGAGTGGAGGACAGAGGAGCCTCTTAAAGAAGTTACATGTCTGTGAGAGCCAGAAATCTTATTTGTTTGTAGGTGACCAAATACTTATTTTCCACCATAATTTGCAAATAAATTCATTAAAAATCCTACAATGTGATTTTCTGGATTTTTATAGTTGAAGTGTACCTATGATGAAAATTACAGGCCTCTCTCATCTTTTTAAGTGGGAGAACTTGCACAATTGGTGGCTGACTAAATACTTTTTTGCCCCATTGTAAAGCTGTCCCAACAACAGAGCTTTCTTTTCAGCACCATGAAGTGAATCCTTACCACCGCTACACCTGGCTATCAGCGGAGCCTTGTCTGGCAGCGAAACAGTGTCATGCAGGTGATAGAGGACCCAAAAGCGACTTAACAGAAACAGAGTTTATTCAAATCCAAACAGGGAGTAACAGAAATCCTCTAGTCTGTAGAGGGGAATAACAAGAGAAGCGGCCACAGACTGCAGGTTGCTTCGGGTAGGCGCAGGCCGTAGTAGACAGAGACACCTGCTCACACGCAGCATCTGATGAAGGCAAAAAACACGACAGGACAGGGCGAAACACAATCACAGCATGGTGAATACAAAACAAGGAACCGACGGGACAGGAACGGAACACAAAGGAATAAATAGGGACTCTAATCAGGGGAAAGGATCGGGAACAGGTGTGGGAAGACTAAATGATGATTAGGGGAATAGGAACAGCTGGGAGCAGGAACGGAACGATAGAGAGAGGAGAGAGAGGGAGGGGGAGAGAGAGGGATAGAAAAAGGGAACGAACCTAATAAGACCAGCAGGGGGAAACGAACAGAAGGAAAAGCAAAATGACAAGATGATATAAGACAAAACATGACAGTACCCCCACTCACCGAGCGCCTCCTGGCGCTCTCGAGGAGGAACACTGGCGGCAACGGAGGAAATCATAGATCAAACGGTCCAGCACGTCCCGAGAAAGAACCCAACTCCTCTCCTCAGGACCGTAACGAAAAACGATAAAAAGGGAAACTAGGGTACTACTCTAAAAAAAAAATGAGAACTAGGGACAGACTGAGACACAGCAAGGGCAGGAACAAGAACAGGAGAGATGCGATGGCAGGGAACAGACTGAGACCCAGCAAGACCAGGAGCAGAAGCAGAAAAAAATTACCAGACTTCTTCTGCGCGCAGTCTGAACACGCAGCCACGAAACGGCGCGTGTCACGCTCCTGAGTCGGCCACCAAAAGCGCTGGCGAATAGACGCAAGAGTGCCTCGAACACCGGGATGACCAGCTAACTTGGCAGAGTGAGCCCACTGAAGAACAGCCAGACGAGTGGAAACAGGAACGAAAAGGAGGTTACTAGGACAAGCGCGCGGCGACGCAGTGTGCGTGAGTGCTTGCTTAACCTGTCTTTCAATTCCCCAGACTGTCAACCCGACAACACGCCCATAAGGAAGAATCCCTCGAGATCAGTAGAAGCCACAGAAGAACTAAACAGACGGGATAAGGCATCAGGCTTGGTGTTCTTGCTACCCGGACGGTAAGAAATCACAAACTCGAAACGAGCGAAAACAACGCCCAACGAGCTTGACGGGCATTAAGTCGTTTGGCAGAACGGATGTACTCAAGGTTCTTATGGTCTGTCCAAACGACAAAAGGAACGGTCGCCCCTCCAACCACTGTCGCCATTCGCCTAGGGCTAAGCGGATGGCGAGCAGTTCACGGTTACCCACATCATAGTTGCGCTCAGATGGCGACAGGCGATGAGAAAAATAAGCGCAAGGATGAACCTTATCGTCAGACTGGAAGCGCTGGGATAGAATGGCTCCCACGCCTACCTCTGAAGCGTCAACCTCGACAATGAATTGTCTAGTGACGTCAGGAGTAACGAGGATAGGAGCGGACGTAAAACGTTCTTTTAGAAGATCAAAAGCTCCCTGGGCGGAACCGGACCACTTAAAACACGTCTTGACAGAAGTAAGAGCTGTGAGAGGGGCAGCAACTTGACCGAAATTACGAATGAAACGCCGATAGAAATTAGCGAAACCTAAAAAAGCGCTGCAACTCGACACGTGACCTTGGAACGGGCCAATCACTGACAGCTTGGACCTTAGCGGAATCCATCTGAATGCCTTCAGCGGAAATAACGGAACCGAGAAAAGTAACGGAGGAGACATGAAAAGAGCACTTCTCAGCCTTTACGTAGAGACAATTCTCTAAAAGGCGCTGTAGAACACGTCGAACGTGCTGAACATGAATCTCGAGTGACGGAGAAAAAATCAGGATATCGTCAAGATAGACAAAAACAAAAATGTTCAGCATGTCTCTCAGAACATCATTAACTAATGCCTGAAAACAGCTGGCGCATTGGCGAGACCGAACGGCAGAACCCGGTACTCAAAATGCCCTAACGGAGTGTTAAACGCCGTTTTCCACTCGTCCCCTCTCTGATGCGCACGAGATGGTAAGCGTTACGAAGGTCCAACTTAGTAAAGCACCTGGCTCCCTGCAGAATCTCGAAGGCTGATGACATAAGGGGAAGCGGATAACGATTCTTAACCGTTATGTCATTCAGCCCTCGATAATCCACGCAGGGGCGCAGAGTACCGTCCTTCTTCTTAACAAAAAGAACCCCGCCCCGGCCGGAGAAGAAGAAGGCACTATGGTACCGGCGTCAAGAGACACAGACAAATAATCCTCGAGAGCCTTACGTTCGGGAGCCGACAGAGAGTATAGTCTACCTCGAGGAGGAGTGGTCCCCGGAAGGAGATCAATACTACAATCATACGACCGGTGAGGAGGAAGGGAGTTGGCTCGGGACCGACTGAAGACCGTGCGCAGATCATGATATTCCTCCGGCACTCCTGTCAAATCGCCAGGTTCCTCCTGGGAAGTAGGGACAGAAGAAACGGGAGGGATGGCAGACATTAAACACTTCACATGACAAGAAACGTTCCAGGATAGGATAGAATTACTAGACCAATTAATAGAAGGATTATGACATACTAGCCAGGGATGACCCAAAACAACAGGTGTAAACGGTGAACGGAAAATCAAAAAAGAAATAGTCTCACTGTGGTTACCAGATACTGTGAGGGTTAAAGGTAGTGTCTCAAATCTGATACTGGGAAGATGACTACCATCTAAGGCAAACATGGGCGTAGGCTTGTCTAACGGTCTGAAAGGAATGTTATGTTTCCGAACCCATGCTTCGTCCATGAAACAACCCTCAGCCCCAGAGTCAATCAAGGCACTGCATGTAGCACCCGAACCGGTCCAGCGTAGATGGACCGACATAGTAGTACAAGATCTAGATGAAGAGACCAGAGTAGTAGCGCTCACCAGTAGCCCTCCGCTTACTGATGGGCTCTGGCCTCTTACTGGACATGAATTAACAAAATGTCCAGCAACTCCGCAATAGAGGCACAGGCGGTTGGTGATCCTCCGTTCCCTCTCCTTAGTCGAGATGCGAATCCCTCCCAGCTGCATGGGCTCAGTCTCAAAGCCAGAGGAGGGAGATGGTTGCGATGCGGAGCAGGGAAACACCGTTGATGCGAGCTCTCTTCCACGAGCCCGGTGACGAAGATCTACCCGTCGTTCTATGCGGATGGCGAGAGCAATCAAAGAGTCCACATCTGAAGGAACCTCCCGGGAGAGAATCTCATCCTTAACCACTGCGTGGAGTCCCTCCAGAAAACGAGCGAGCAGCGCCGGCTCGTTCCACTCACTAGAGGCAGCAAGAGTGCGAAACTCAATGGAATAATCCGTTATGGACCGTTCACCTTGGCATAAGGAAGCCAGGGCCCTAGAAGCCTCCCTACCAAAAACTGAACGGTCAAAAACCCGAATCATCTCCTCTTTAAAGTTCTGGAACTTGTTAGAGCAATCAGCCCTTGCCTCCCAGATAGCTGTGCCCCATTCTCGAGCCCGGCCAGTAAGGAGTGAAATGACGTAAGCAACCCGAGCTCTCTCTCTAGAGTATGTGTTGGGTTGGAGAGAGAACACAATCTCACACTGCGTGAGAAAGGAGCGGCACTCAGTGGGCTGCCCGGAGTAGCAAGGTGGGTTATTAACCCTAGGTTCTGGAGGCTCGGCAGGCCAGGAAGTAACAGGTGGCACGAGACGTAGACTCTGGAACTGTCCAGAGAGGTCGGAAACCTGAGCGGCCAGGTTCTCCACGGCATGGCGAGCAGCAGACAATTCCTGCTCGTGTCTGCCGAGCATGGCTCCTTGGATCTCGACGGCAGTGTAACGAGCGTCTGAAGTCGCTGGGTCCATTACTTGGTCGGTTCCTTCTGTCATGCAGGTGATAGAGGACCCAAAAGCGACTTAACAGAAACAGAGTTTATTCAAATCCAAACAGGGAGTAACAGAAATCCTCTAGTCTGTAGAGGGGAATAACAAGAGAAGCGGCCACAGACTGCAGGTTGCTTCGGGTAGGCGCAGGCCGTAGTAGACAGAGACACCTGCTCACACGCAGCATCTGATGAAGGCAAAAAAACACGACAGGACAGGGCGAAACACAATCACAGCATGGTGAATACAAAACAAGGAACCGACGGGACAGGAACGGAACACAAAGGAATAAATAGGGACTCTAATCAGGGGAAAGGATCGGGAACAGGTGTGGGAAGACTAAATGATGATTAGGGGAATAGGAACAGCTGGGAGCAGGAACGGAACGATAGAGAGAGGAGAGAGAGGGAGGGGGAGAGAGAGGGATAGAAAAAGGGAACGAACCTAATAAGACCAGCAGGGGGAAACGAACAGAAGGAAAAGCAAAATGACAAGATGATATAAGACAAAACATGACAAACAGTTCATTCAGCCACATTTACTGCATTTTAAAAAAAGCATAGCTGATATGGCTGACTTGCTTAAAATGGCACCGGACAAAGCCGACGTTTTACGTGCTTCCAACCGATTGTGTTTTTTGTTTGTTTATCTGCATTGCTTGTTTTTTACTTATTTCGTACATAATGTTGCCGCTACCATCTCTTATGACCAAAAATATCTTCTGGACGTCAGGACTGCCATTACTCATCAGGACCGGCAGAATCCTTTTTTTTCCTTTTAACAAGTCTGACGCGAACGATATACTGGTTTCTCGGGAACAGGCCCAGATCCCCGTGATTTGCGTCGTGGAGAGGTCGGAGAAAAAGGGGCCGGAGGGAAGGCTGCCTTCTGAGAATTCGTAGGCGATCGAATAAACCCCACTTCCTTCCATTCTGCTGGCAAACGTGCAATCATTGGGCAATAAATTACAATAAATTGACCTACGTGGAAGGTTAAACTACCAACGGGACATTCAAAACTGTAATATCTCATGCTTCACGGAGTCGTGGCTGAACAACGACACTATCAACATACAGGTGGCTGGGTATACACTGCACCGGCAGGATAGAACAGCGGTGTCTGGTAAGACAAGGGGTGGCGGACTAAGTATTTTTGTAAATAACAGCTGGTGCACAATATCTAAGGAAGTCTCAAGCTATTGCTCGCCTGAGGTAGAGATGCTCATGATAAGCTGTAGACCACAATATCTACCTAGAGAGTTTTCATCTGTATTTTTCGTAGATGTTTTACATACCACCACAGTCAGAGGCTGGCACTAAGACAACATTTAATGAACTGTATTCCGCCATAAGCAAACAAGAAAACACTCACCTAGAGGCGGCGCTCCTAGTAGCCGAAGACCTTAATGCAAGAAAACTTAAAACCGTTTTACCAAATTTCTATCAGCATGTTAAATGTGCAACCAAAGAGAAAACAACTCTGGACCACAACTCAACACACAGAGACACACACAAAGCTCTCCCTCGCCCTCCATTTGGCAAATCTGACCATAATTATATCCTCCTGATTCCTGCTTACAAGCGAAAATGAAAGCAGGAAGCACCCGTGACTAGATCAATAAAAAAAAGTGGTCAGATGAAGCAGATGCTAAGCTACAAGACTGTTTTGCTAGCACAGACTGGAATATGTTCCGGGAATTCTCCGATGACATTGAGGAGTTCACCACATCAGTCACTGTACTGGTACCCCCTATTGTTATTTTACTGCTGCTCTTTAATTACTTGTTACATTTATTTCTTATTCTTATCTGCATTTTTTATACTGCATTGTTAGTTAGGGGCTCATAAGTAAGCATTTCACTGTAAGGTCTCCTGTTGTATTCGGCGCATGTGACTAATACATTTTGATTTGCGTTGTACAAACTATGGCATAAGGGAACAATAAGAGGCAATCCGTAGTTTTGATTAAGACATTAATGAGCGAGCTAAGATGGACATAGTCAATATAACTATTTGTTCAGCACTTTTGTCATGTACAGAATTCAGAACATCGGCCGTTCTTACAGTATTCTCCCTGTACACCAATATAAGCAGACAATGAAAGCTATTACAATATTTGATTATGATATTTTTCTAAAACAGGCTATAGGCTACATGTGCACCACCAAGTCAGAACAGTAGGCTAGGTTATGAGGCGGAAAGGGACCAAATTATTAGGGTGAGGCACATGGGCTATTAACAGCTTATTACACAACATACACATATTACTTTCTTAGCTACAGTATACATATCTCCCTGGCATATTGCATCGTTAATGCAGCAGCATACAATACAATTTGGACTCACCTTGTTGTGCTGTGCTCACTTGAACAGAAAAGTGGCATGGCGGTCGTTCTTGTGGGCAAACTCTGTCATCAAAGTCTTGCATTCTCTGGATTCATGGTGCTTTCAAGACAACTGGGAACTCTGAAAAAAACAAGGTTGAATGATGAAGTCAGTGATCTTCAGGTCGGAGCTCTAGAAAGAGGCCCGAGATTCCGAGTTGGATGACCGTTCAATGCGTATTTTCCCAGTCTGAGCTTGTTTTTTCTGAGTTCCCAGTTGTCTTGAACTCAATAAAGTCTGGGATTTCCTATTTTCGAGTTGCCACTTGGTTTGAACGCGGCAGAAGTCATGCTGGATTGACAGCATGGCCAATATATTAAACATTTTCTGGCCCATCATCTTGCGTGTGAATGTTTCTCCTTTTAAGCTTGGAAAAGAGACCCTTAAACCCAGACTTGGACCACACACCTTCTCCCTCGAATAGCAGGCAGGGGAAGCAAAATAGTGATTGTTCTGCAACGCTTGCAGTTAGCCACTGATTCCTTCCAAATCACTGATTGTTGAATTTGTGATTTCCAACTTATTGTGTAATGTTTTTGTCCAATGGTCGATGAGCACCATTACATTTATCTATAATTTATCTTCAGATGTCAACGTTTGAAAAGGATTTGCCAGTAGACTGTCGACCTCATTCATGATGATGACTGCTTGTTTAGCTTGTAAGCTAAGATTTTGAAAGTATGATGTTGACATGATCAGTCCAATCAAAGCTACAATAGATATAACGTGATTTGGTGTAATTTTATCTGTGGCCAATGACCTTGAGTCTTTTTGAATGGGCACTTCTTATGTAAATCTATGGCAGTACCCAAGGGGCTTGACTATTCAAGCTTTTGGTGATATAGTGTCCCCATGAGTGACAGAAAACTGAGCCAATCACGGCGCAACTAGAGAACATGACCAAACCCTACTCTTTGTATTTTCCACTGGCTGCACCACCACAAAAGAAAGCACTGAGGTAGGCTGAAACACCTGCATTTTGGACCTGCGTTACTCAAGAAAGCAAAAATGAGCCCATGTTTGTATGTGGCTTTATTAACAATGTTTTTTCCTACACTGTTGGCAAACTGATATGTGACACCTATTAATGCCCAAATAACAGGCAAAAGTATATATTTATTTCTTCCCACCTGCCTTGAATGAGGGGTCGTAAATGTACTTCACTGGTCACAAATTGTGAGCAAGCTAGGTACAGTGCCTCCTAAAGACATACAAATATGGTGGGCTGGGCTATCAGCTGATCATGATGTTGATGATTGATGTACATCTTTTTACTGATTGTGATTTATCTTCAATGCGCTTAAATAATAAGTCCATAATACAATATCATTTTCAAACTCAAGATATCTGGCATGCTGGTTAGTGGCTTGTGTGGATATGTTTGTAAATTGTGATTAGCTAGAGTCTAGACTACCTGTGTTGCTGATACCGACTGAGGAAAGGATGGAGTTGGGTTGGAGGGAGAGTCGTAGATGCAGCCGCTCCTCTCCGTCTTTCTGCCTCTCTCTCTCTGTTGCGTGTATTTGCTAAACAGAACATTGATGATGATGTAAATCCAGTGTAAATCAAATGGTATGTTGCTGTGGTACTACTGTTGATATTTAAACTTGGTAGCTTGCTACACAAACTCGACCGGTGACCGCAGCTCACCCGCATGCATGTTTGGATACCGGGCACGCGCAATCTCCGTAAAAGGCAGACTGGGAAAAAAGGCACAAACCGCTGTGTGCGAGCTCCTTACAGCGAAGACCAGCGGACAGGGTAGGAGTGGGGTTGCGAATTTGACGTTATCAAGACAAAGTGGGGGTTCGGAACAACAAGGACTTTTAAAAAGTATTTAAACATCTTTACTTTTCCCACGTTGTGTTTTGTTACAGCCTGAATTGAAAATGTATTAAATTGATATGTTGGGCCTACACACAATACCCCATTATCTCAAAGCAGAATTATGTTTTTAGACTTTTTTTTATTAATAAAAAATTAAAAGCTACATGTCTTGAGTCAATAAGTATTCAACTCCTTTGTTATGGCAAGCCTCACGAGTACAATTTTGCTTAACAAGTCACATAATAAATTGCATGGACAATAATAGTGTTTAACATGATTTTTGAACAACTTCTTCATCTCTGTACCTCACCCATATAATTATCTGTAAGGTCCCTCAGTCAAGCAGTGAATTTCAAACACAGATTCAACCACAAAGATCTGGGAGGTTTTACAATGCCTCACTGTATTTAAAAAAATAATAATGCTACCACCCAAAAGGGCACTTGGCGAGTGGGAGGGCAAAGGGCCAGGTGCTCGGACACAGTGCCTGGATAAAATCACTTGTTTGACGCATGTCACCCTTTCAAGAAGTGAAACCTTTTGAACTCATAAATACTTTATCTGGGACACTTGAAGACCGTCCTTATCCATAATGAATGACGCTTTTGTATTAATAAAGAAAACAAGGGAATACATTTCTCGTTTCTAAAATGTTATTTGTGTCTCTTAAAAGGGGCTTAATTGAAAAGGTCATAAATTCAAGCAGGATTATATGTGAATGTTTCATAGGCAGCCTGAAGCCTGTTGAAATATAAAAATGCTTGACACATTTGTCTGTGTGACTATAAACCTCTTGTTCAAAAAACATACTGTACCATTTCAGTTTTCATACATTATATTAATTAAAAAGGTTCTACCGGAATAATAAACCTCAAGCCATAATGTTTGTTGATCCCCCACTCCAACTCGTTTCATAACAGCTCTAAAATATAACAATATTCACAAGATTAAAAGAGCGAGGGGAAAAAATGATTTATAAAACATGCATATTCAGAATATGAAAGCAAACTTCCAGGCAACATAATGTCATTCATTTGCCAGTGTATGTGGCATAGGGTCAGACTACTGCATGACCACAGACTTACTGAGTCAATCATCCTATTGTAGTGCTGCCAAATGGCCCTCAATTCATAAGGTGCAATCTGCCATTTGGTTCATTTTGACATATAGAATATGTTCTTTCCAGGGGTGTTTCTATGATTTTTTATGTGGGGATAAAGGGGGGACCAGCATGGGGGATCATTGTTTACCAGCGTTTAGCCTTATGGAATTGTCTCATTACTGTTTTATTAAATGTCTGTATTGTGGGCAAGGAGGGCACAAGCTAAAGCGATGATTTTCCAGTATATCAGAAAATCCGGGATCCACTAGAGCAATGGGGTGGTCACGTGATGTTCCATCCCCTGGACAAGAAGTGAGTATTCCAGATTCAGCTCTTCCTGTTAGACTCTTTTCGGTGTCCATCACTCTGGCTGACTGTGCATCATGTACTGTCTCTACAGCTTTAGTGGATTCCGGCACCGCAGGAAACTTTATGGATCAGACCCTTGCCTCCTCCCTCAACATTACCATCTATCCGCTCTCCTCTCCTTTTCCAGTTCAAGGACTCGACTGTCGGCCATTAGGATCTGGGACCATCACACACATCATTCATCGTTACGCTCTTCTGCAAACTGGATGAAGTCCGTATATTTTGGGGTGGCTTTCATTTCAAGAAGAAAAAAACACCCCAGGACTATTCACACATTATTGATAAACATGTTCTTTCTAAAAAAATAGTATTGCCATTTATGAGAAATGTTTCAATATATTTTCCAAGAGAATCTTAGCTGCTTCATTAAAAGACAGAAGAATACATCCCAGAAGCTTTTGATACGGAAGACCATTCCATTCTTGTGGGCCTGCTAAGGAATATTGGTGTCTCTGAGGGGTCTTTGGCCTGGTTTGCTAACTACCTCTCTCAAAGAGTGCAGTGTATAAAGTCAGAAAATCTGCTGTCTCAGCCATTGCCTGTCCCCAAGGGAGTACCCCAAGGCTCAACCCTAGGCCCCACCCTCTTCTCAATTTACATCAACAACATAGCTCAGGCACTAGGACGCTCTCTCATCCATTTATATGCAGATGATAGTCTCATACTCAGCTGGCCCCTCCCAGGATTTTGTGTTAAATGCTCTACAACAAAGCTTTCTAAGAGTCCAACAAGCTTTCTCTACCCGTAACCTTGTTCGGAACACCTCCAAATCAAAGGTAATGTGGTTTGGTAAGAAGAATGCCCCTCTCCCCACAGGTGTGATTACTACCTCTGAGGGTTTAGAGGTTGAGGTAGTCATCTCATACAAGTACTTGGGAGTATGGCTAGACAGTACACTGTCCTTCTCTCAGCACATATCAAAGCTGCAGACTAAAGTTAAATCTAGACTTGGTTTCATCTCGTCATTGCTCCTCTTTCACCCCAGCTGCCAAACTAAACCTGATTTAGATGACCATCCTACCCATGCTAGATTACAAAGGCATAATATATAGATCAGCAGGTAAGGGTGCTCCCGAGCAGCTCGATGTTCTTTACAATTTGGCTATTAGATTTGCCACCAATGCTCCTTATAGGACACATCACTGCACTCTATACTCCTCTGTAAACTGGTCATCTCTGTATACCTGTCGCAAGACCCACTGGTTGATGCTTATTTATAAAACCCTCTTAGGCCTCACTCCCCTCTATCTGAGATATCTACTGCAGTCCTTATCCTCCACATACAACACCCGTTCTGCCAGTCACATTCTGTTCGCTGCAGCTAACGACTGAAAGGTGCTGCAACAAACAATCAAACTGGACAGTTTTATCTCCATCTCATCATTCAAAGACTCAATCATGGACACTCTTACTGACAGTTGTGGCTGCTTTGTGTGATGTATTGTTGTCTCTACCTTCTTTCCCTTTGTGCTGTTGTCTGTGCCCAATAATGTTTGTACCATGTTTCGTGCTGCTACCATTTTGTGTTGCTACCATGTTGTCACGTTGAATTGCTTCCATGCTGTTGTCATGTGTTGCTGCGTTGCTATGTTGTTGTCTTAGGTCTCTCTTTATGTAGTGTTGTCTCTCTTGTTGTGATTTGAGTTTTGTCCTATATTTATATATATATATATATATATATATATTTATTTATTTATTCCCAGCCCACGTCCCGGCAGGAGGTCTTTTGCCTTTTGGTAGGTCGTCAATGTAATTAAGAATTTGTTCTTAACTGACTTGCCTAGTTAAGCTCAGTTGGTAGAGCATGGCGCTTGTAACACCAGGGTAGTGGGTTCGATCCCCGGGACCACCCATACGTAGAATGTATGCACACATGACTGTAAGTCGCTTTGGATAAAAGCGTCTGCTAAATGGCATATATTATTATATTATTATTAAATAAAGATCAAGTTAAAAAGAACAAGCCCGCAAAATTATTATTTTTCTAGACTTGGCATCCCACCCTGTAATGGTCAAAATGTATACAATGTCCTGCAGACAATAACTTGTAACAAGCTAAATTGCTCATGGGTTTATTGCAGCATTCGTAGCACTTACCCCATCACAACCCCAAATATAAGGTTGTTTTGTTCCAATACAAACAAATACAAACCATTTGTAAATTCAAAATTAATTACTTTTAACATTTAAAATTAGCTAGCTAGCTACCACATTTAGTTACTTGGAAGTTATGGGAACGTATGTTTTTGGTTTCACATTGGTTGTGGGAGCAAAAATTAAAACATTTTGGTTGCAGGGAGATTCTGAGAACATTTTACTCTGGTTCCCTAAATGTTTTCTTGGGAGGTTTTATTAACGCTCTGAGAATGGAAATTAAAGGTCATTTGGAGATTTTTTAATAACTTCCTTAAAACATTCACAGAATGTGTCAATATCACTGCTAGCTTATTCTGGGCTAACCTTTTTGAAAGCACAGATACAGTAGCTCACATGGAAATGATTTTGCTTCGGTATTAATCATTCAAAAAGTACATCTGTGAGATTCTGCATCCGTGAGATTCAAACCTATGATCTTCTGTTCTCTATACTTGGAATTAGTCCACTGCACCACCAGGACGGAGCTCACATAGCATGTTTTTTTACAGATACAAAGCTGTTCATTTGAGTTTTTTCAAACAGACCCCATTTCAAAGGAAATAAGCATTCGTTAAGATGTTTATATGTATAATTGTTATTTTTTATATTCCCAGAATGTAGTAAAAATCTGAAATTAAATAGAACAACATGGTAACGTATGTGGAATATTCTGTGTAAGTACTGAAATTCCCATAGAAGAACGTTGTTTCTTAACGTTGTTGGAACAACCACTCTTGGCAGATTTATGATATGCTAAAACATGGATGAACTAATTCAGCAAGTGCCACTATAGACCAAATGACTCCCTTTTAGGATTAGCAAACCTATAATCATTCTGATTCTGGTTTGTAACAAGATCACAAATAATGCCTTGCTCTGTAACCTTGACTTATACTGTAACAAACCAAAATTTGAACATCAATTATTTAGATTTTCTCTACTCTATTTCAATCTATTCTTACTCTATTAAGATTAATAGATTAGTTACTTTTGCATAAACCAAGCTATTTCTCATCAATGCAGAGCGATACTATATGCAAATTAAATAATTATGAATGTTCTACAGACTCCTTATGTTTACTATGTTTGGTCAGTTACACAGAATAGTTCAAAGCAAAAACTAAGCAATCCCTACAATTGTCTTGCCACAAATAACTTATTATATACATTAAATAATTTGATTTCACTCTCTGAAACTGAGAGGTCACTAGAGGGTTAATGTCGTATTTTATCTACTTCCAATGCTCTTATTTCTGCCTTTCTACAACGTGTACAGTACTGCAGCGATTTGATTATTTGAAAGTTAGCTGAGTCATATGGTAAATGAGTTACAGTATGTATAGGTACATATTTTGATTTCAGTGTGATGTACTGTACATGTCACTCACAAAGTGATTAACAGTGCAGTCACAAGTTGATATGCACACGTGTGACTGAACCTTTCTGTACAACAAGTGTTGTACATCTACAGTGTCTCAAGTTAAGATTGTTTGAATCAATCATGTTAACCTGGGTAGGGAATTAGTCTGTGGTGTCTAATTAGTCTTATGGTATGCTAATTTTGTCTTATTTTAATGACCTTTTTCATTCTTCCATTGTTGTACAAACTGTTTTTCAAGAATAACCCCCAAATCAAACTAGTCCCAATCCCTTGATTATTTAGTTACAATGCAAAACACAAAATGAGTGTTGCGAAACTCTGGATTAGTTTCTGACCAAGTCACGAGGTCGGCTTACAAGATCACCAGTAGGTCACCTCCTTCAATATGTCACAATGACGGGGTCAAACCAGCTTCAAATGGAGGAAAAGGAAACCCAATCCCCTTTAAGCTAGGACAATTTGTCCTTCCACCTTGGCAGGTGTCTTGATGGCACTCTGTGAATAGGCAATGAATAGGTAACAACCCAGCTAGCATAACGTTCTGAGAACCATATGTTTCTTAGAGCTTGGTGAGTGTGGTTGTCATATGGTTATTTCGCATAAAACCTCCCCACAACTTTCTGGGAATGGTGCAGAACAGTTGCTTTGCTTTGGAAAATTCCAAAAGTTCGGACATGGTTGCATTTGATTTCAATTTTGGTAATGTTCCAGGAACGTTCTCCAAAACTGGTTTGACATTGGGAATGTTCTCAAATAGTTTAGAGAATTTTAAGAAACAACGGTCTTCTGTGGTAATTTCAGTACTTCAACATAACATTTCCTACAGGTTTTATCATGGTTCTGTTAAAAGTCAAGTTCCCCACAAAAACCACAACTTTAGTAACGTTTCCTACGGATTTCCTCATGGTTCTATATAAAGTCATATCAGATTGTTCCAAGAACGTTAAGAAACAACGTTCTTCTGGAGGAATTGTAGTACTTCAGCATAACGTTTCCTTATGGTTCTATTTAAAGTCAAGTTCTCCATAAAAAAACAGAACTTTAGTTATGTTTTCAGAGAACATTCTAAGAATGTCATTTAAAAATATACTGTATACATTTCGTTCTCAGCATCAACAAAACTCTCTCTATCCTCTACTTTGTTAAGTGAGTTCAGGTGTGTTGGCCACACCTGATCTTAATGAGTGCTTGTTTCTTTTGAAATGGGGTCTGTTTTAAATCAAATCAATTTTTTTGCAACATGCGCCGAACAAAACACCCTACAGTGAAAGGCTTTTTTACAAGCCCTTAAAACCTCTTGGTGCTAGGGGGCAGTATTTTCATTTTTGGAAAAAAAACATTCCCGTTTTAAACGGGATGTTTTGTCAGGAAAAGATGCTAGAATATGCATATAATTGACAGCTTTCGATAGAAAACACTCTAACATTTCCAAAACTGTAAAGATATTGTCTGTGAGTATAACAGAACTGATGTTGCAGGCGAAAGCCTGAGAAAAATCCAATCTGGAAGTGCCCCAGGTTTTGAAAGTGCTGCGTTCCAATGATTCCCTATTTGTCTATGAATGTACCATCAACAAGCTTATACTTTCTACGTATTCCCCAATGTGTCTACAGCATTGTGACGTAGCGTGACGCACTTCTGTTGAAGAATAGCCGTAGGCGTTGTGTAAGTGGTCACATGGTGGCTCCAAGAGAGATTCTCGCGTAAAATACAGAGGTAGCCATTACTCCAATCGATCCTTGAGAAAAACGAATTGTCCCGACGGATATATTATCGAATAGATATTAGAAAAACACCTTGAGGATTGATTCTAAACAACGTTTGCCATGTTTCTGTCGATATTATGGAGCAAATTTGGAATATTTTTTCAGCATTGTGGTGACCGCAATTTCCGGCCGATTTCTCAGCCAAACGTGAAGATCAAACAGAGCTGTTTCGCCTACAAAAATAATATTTTGGGAAAAAATTCACTTTGGCTATCTACCTGGGAGTCTCGTGAGTGAAAACATCCGAAGTTCATCAAAGGTAAACGATTTAATTTGATTGCTTTTCTGATTTCCGTGACAAGGTTGCCTGCTGCTAGCAAGGCATAATGCTATGCTAGGCTATCGATAAACTTACACAAATGCTTGTCTAGCATTGGCTGTAAAGCATATTTTGAAAATCTGAGATGACAGGGTGATTAACAAAAGGCTAAGCTGTGTCTCAATATATTTCATTTGTGATTTTCATGAATAGGAATATTTTCTAGGGATATTTATGTCCGTTGCGTTATGCTAATTAGTTTCAGGCGATGATTACGCTCCCGCATGCGGGTTTGGGAGTCACTGGAGGTTTTAACCAACAATTCAGTTTTAAAGAAAAATACCTAAAAAAGAATAAATGAAAGTAACAAATAATTAAAGAGCAGCAGTAAAATACAATAGTGAGGCGATATACAGGGCGTACCGATACAGAGTCAATGTGCGGGGGAATCGGTTAGTTGAGGTAATTGAGGTAGTATGTACATGTATGTAGAGTTATTAGTGACTATGCAACGATAACAAACAGAGAGTAGCAGCAGCGTAAAAGAGGGGGGGGGGCGACAATACAAATAGTTTCCTTACACATTGGATGCAGTGATCACAATATAGTGGCTATATCCAGGAAAGCCAAAGTTCCAACAGCTGGGCCTAAAATACTGTATAAGAGATCATACAAAAGATTTTGCTGTGGCTCTTATGTGGATGATGTTAAAAAAAAATGTCGGTCTTGTCATGTCGTTGCCCTGTTGGTGAGGTTTATGACCCCCATAAATACCTTTGCCCCTCTCCTCTCTCTACTCTACAGATTTGACTCTTCAAAAGCCCTTTGTTAACATATAGAGAGTCTGGTAACATCAATAGGGTAGGGAATGAAACCGTATGTTGGTAATCCAACCAGTTGAAAATATCCGTTGGATATAAAGACTATGTGTAAAGGTTTTCGTCCACCTATGCTGAGGAGGAGTAGGAAGGATCGGACCAATACGCAGCGTGGTAAGTGTTCGTCATATTTTTTATCAAAACTGAACACTACACAAACTGAAAACGAAACAGTTCTGTGTGGAAAACACAGACACAGAAAACAATCACCCACAACCAAAATGGGGAAAACAGGCTACCTAAGTATGATTCTCAATCAGAGACAATGATCGACAGCTGCCTCTGATTGAGAACCATACCAGGCCAAACACAGAAATACAACATAGCAAAAAGAACAGACTACCCACCCCAACTCACGCCCTGACCAAACTAACACAAAGACATGATAAAGGATCTAAGGTCAGAACGTGACAATATGATGTCAGATCAGTTGTCGTCTGAGACATTATTACTGATGATAAGATGATATAAACTGTATCTTGGAAAGTCTACACATTCCAGATTCACATGGAATTGTTGTGAAAGTTAAATGTTTTAATAGGAAACTATTGGTGAAAAGATTAAATGTAATTTTAGCTTCTAGATGAGAGAATTGTTTTCATAAAGTAAACTCTGCTCACTCAGTGGCCCAGCCCAAGTGAACAGATATTGGTTGTAAACTATGAAACACCCTTCTCTCCACCAATACAAAAGCCTGTTGATGATAAGTCAACCTTTGTGTTCCCGATGACTTGTGGACTGATGTCCATACGTTTAAAAGGACCCATTTCAATGTGGAGGTGATAATCGATACGCTGGAAGGATGAATTTTGACTATACCAGCCTGAATATAGCATGAGCTTATAGTATGGCAACTTGGTATAATCTTTCAACTCTTATTCACCAAAGAAGTGATACATCCTAGACGTTGAGTAAGCAGCAGCAGCAGTAAATGTGGGCTAGAAAAGGACGGACAATCTCTTCAGAAAGACATGGTACTACAACGTATTTGTTCTACCACACGACGACGGTACTACAATGTATCCGTTCTACCACAAGACATATTCTTCAAAAGACTAGAGAGATCTCTGCTGGGCAACCCAGCCTTCCATCTATGACCAATCTATCGAAGCGCAGCTCAGAGTAAATATTTCTTACATTTTCCTTTTCCAAATGGCCGGTTATTTAGAATGCATAAGATTCTGTATTTACGATAGCATAGCTTCGTAAGGTCCAATAGAGACCCAATCCTTTTGTTCCTCAGTCTTCCCGCGCTTTCGTTCAAACCCAACCCCCTTTCTTTGTGTAACCAGCCGTCATATCAGTTCCGTCTGCCAGGGACGTTTTCTTGTGTGACATAATTAGTAATCAATGTATGATCCATTCTGTCTATATGTAATTCTGTGTGATTATTTAGGTATTTAGTAAATAAATAATTAAACCAAAGTTTGCATTGTTAATTCAACTTGTTGGCCAGGGTTCAATTCAAAGAATGTTTTGTGTCTTCATTGCTCCAGACCACTGCAAGGGGGAGTTAGAGCACTCATTATGCATTTGGGTCCCAAGGTTTTTATATGACCAATCATATCGAGTGGTTCCAATGACGAATTTGATGCGAGCCACCCATCCCTGGTGACTTTCTTCAGCAAATATGTCTGACGAAAACATTACAGGGGAAGCAAACGTAACATCATAACAAGTCAAGCTAAAAATGTACAATTGAGAGGAATATGTTAGTAGATGTAGACACAAACGATTGTACATATTTTTTCGCATAAAGTTAATTTACGAAAATCACTATTTAGCAAGTTAGCTGACTAGCTAACATTAGCCAGCTAGCTAGCTGGTGCAATGACATAGTATGACATTGTAATTTGTGTTGTTTAATTTTTTAGGGAATCCTGACAAAACCAGCAAACCAGGCTGTCGTCTTGGGAAACAGTGATGTAAAGAATCTAGCTAGCTAAAGCATTTACTGCAAATTGAATGTACAGTTGTGTAAGTTTGCCTTGCCGTGCAATGCAGCTGAAGAAACATAGCTCGCTAACTATTTACTTGCTTATTGTGTAGTGGAGGATAAAAATCACTATGCCTATGGATGTGTAGCTAGCTACAGTATGGACCCTAAAACGTTTGGTATGAATATTAGTTGAGGACCTATCTATGAACCTCAGCTATCATAGTTGTTGTATCAACTGCAAGTCTGAATGGCATTAATGAAGCCTATGAATTGAGTAGAATATAATAACTTTATTGTGCCAAGGCTGCAAGTCCTATATGCATGTACTGTAGTTAATACCACCCATGAGATCCACACATTGTAGCCTGTACATTGAATATATCCACTGATCATGTACTCTTCCTTGGCAAATAAAGGTGTGGTTCAGGTATGAATCTCTGTGAGACATTATTTTTCAGTCTAATCCAATACCAGGTGTATCAAACTCCATTCTTTGAATGATGCTGTGTCTGCATGTATGTATTACAATTATACACTTCAACAGTGTTTACCACCACTACTCCTGGGTCATCAATGAATACACATTGTAACTATGCAAAAGACTAGAAACATTATTAAAGTAAAGGCTGATTTGTAATTCATATATCCAGAAATAAAATAAAAACTATGCATATCTAACGCCCTTCATCTGCATTAATCTGAGGACACAGGCTAGCATTTTAATGAGATACTTAATTTCAACCAGTGGAGAATGTGAAACTCTTTATTGAAAGAAGTTCATTATCCAGGTGTGATACATACATAATAAATGCATTATAATTATGATAATTGTAATATTATATTATAAATACAAGTTCAATCTATACTTCAAAGCACATATGGTGTGCAATATAAAACGAGGAAGAAAGACGAGGTGGTGAGAGAGGTGTAGAAGGCAGAAAAGGAAAGAGGTAAGAACAGAAGCAGACAGCATATGATTAATGAATTACAGTGCTAACCTAATATTCTCTCAGTTCATCACAATTACAGTGTCTCTAGGGGTGTCTCCTAACCAGCCTTGGGCCCCCATTTGGACAAAAGGTTAGCTTAAGAGCGGGTGAGGTGGCAATGATGGGACTGACTAACTCTCTCACATCAAAACATACCTGCAGACAAGAGACAGATGGATAGAGAGAGAGCATGACTAAGACTTGCTTTTTTTATTCTAACATGGTCAGTCATCATAATCATCAGGAGGTGAAATGCAAAACTGACCTTGGATCATTAACTCTGGGACTACTACATCTCTATCTGTATTTTAAGGTAAAGCATCTCTTTAATAATACTTCCTGTTGACCCGACCAAGTGACCTCTCACCTATGATCATGCTGTGCCTTCTGTGTCAGCCAGTTCAGATGCGGGAGGGATTCACCAACACAGCTGATACAACCTAGAGGATTTAGGGAGAAGGGGAAGAGGGATGAAGTGAAGGAGGGAGTCTGTTATTGTGGGTGTGTGGTCTCACCTGGTGTCCACACTAAGTGGCTACAGAATACTTTATGCTGAAAAACAGAAACATGAGAACAAACGATAGAATATAATGTCATTATTAGACATAAATACCACTTGTAGCTTGATGATGACTTGATCATTTGAATCAGCTGTGTAGTGCTAAGGCAAAAACTAAAATGTGCACAGTTGTTTGCATTCCAAACACAGTTGGTGAGGTGTCAGGTTTGCCTCTGTACTTAAAGGGTGATTATTCCAACTCTCTGTGAAATGCTGCAGATCTGCCCACAGACAAGGTAGGAACACATATCCCACACAGAGGAGTTGGATAGAATTCGACAGGACAAGGTATTCTTCTTCCTCCAAACTGTGCATGTGAGACAGGTTCCATGTACAACAAGACAGGCAGAGAGGAAGAGAGGAAAATAAGAGAACAGTTTAAAAACTTCTTATGGCTGCAGGGGCAGTATTGAGTAGCTTGGATGAAAGGTGCCCAGAGGTGCCCAGAGTAAACGGCCTGCTCCTCAGTCTCAGTTGCTAATATATGCATATTATTATTAGTATTGGATAGAAAACACTCAGAAGTTTCTAGAACTGTTTGAATGATGTATGTGAGTATAACATAACTCAAATGGCAGGCAAAAACCTGAGAAGAAATCCAAACAGGAAGTGAGGAATCTGAGGTTGGTATATTTTCAACCCAGGCTCTATTGAATTTACATTGGGATATGAATGAAGTTGCACTTCCTAGGGATTCCACTAGATGTCAACCGTCTTTAGAAACTTGAATGAGGCTTCTACTGTGTTGTGGGACTGAAAAAGAGCTGAATGAGTCAAGTTACTGGCATAGAGCCATTTCCTGGTCACGCGCATTCCACATGATATCGACTTGCGTTCCGTTGCTCCTCTAGACACAAAGAAATTCTCCGGTTGTAACTTTATTGAAGATTTATGATGAAAACATCCTAATGATTGATTCTATACCTAGCTTGAAATGTTTCTCCGACCTGTAATATTACTTTTTGAAGTTTTCGTCCGAGCGTTTGGATTTGTATACCTAACTCGCTAACAAATGAAGCTACTCGGACATAAATAACGGACATTATCGAACAAATCAAGCATTTATTGTGGAACTATGATTCCTGGGAGTGCATTCTGATGAAGACCATTAAATGTAAGCAAATATTTATCATGTAATTTCTGGTTTCTGTTGACTCCAACATGGTGGCTAATTTGATTATTTTTCTGAGCGCCGTCTCAGATTATTGCATGGTTTGCTTTTTCCAAAAGGTTTTGGGAAATCTGACACAGCGGTCACATTAAGCAGGGGTATATCTATAATTCCATTGTATTATCATCTACATTTATGATGAATATTTATGTTGAATCTATGTGGCTCTCTGCAAAATCACTGGATGTTTTTGGAACTAGTGAATATAACGCGCCAATGTAAACTCAGATTTTTTTATATAAACATGAACTTTATCAAACAAAACATACATGTATTGTGTAACATGAAGTTAGTGATTAATTAGTGATTCATTTTATCTCTATTTGTGCTTTTTGTGACTCCTATCTTTGGCTGGAAAAATGGCTGTGTTTATTCTGTGGCTTGGTGGTGACCTAACATAATCGTTTGTGGTGCTTTCGCTGTAAAGATATTTGAAATCGGACACTGTGGTGGGATTAACAACAAGATTAGCTTTTAAATGGTATAAGATACATGTATGTTTGAGGAATTTTAATTATGAGATTTCTGTTGTTTTGAATTTGGCGCCCTGCACTTTCACTGGCTGTTGTCATGTCATCCCGTTAACGGGATTGCAGCCCTAAGAAGTTTAATTACCTCTGGTCATGGACACTTTGCCAGCAATAAAGCTTCTACGGCCTGTTCCTCGGACAGTGAACATCTGGCAATATCTACATGTTCGACCCCTTGATCAGCTCTCACTCTGAAAGTAAAGAAAATAGCTTATTTTTTGCAGATATGAAAACAATAATTGAGATATGACCGTTCAATCTAAAGCAGCAGTTGTCATTTTCAGGATACGTCAATAAGGCACAGAAAGCTTAACACCAGACTGGTATTGTGGTTGTTCATTAGGTGATGGGAAATATGCAATATATATACACAATAATGTACTTTTACCTGTTGTATCTCGAAAAAAAAGCATTGGAATTAAAAGTGAAATGTTTAATCTATTAACCTGCTTCATTATTTATGCATTACCAGTTGATGAAGAACAACTCCACTTTCATACATCATTGAACATTTGTCTACGAATAAATAAGAATAAAAAGTTAAAACAACTTTTTAGATTTGATGGAGAAATTACACTTCTTAGTACCTTTGTATTAATGTGGACGAGAGACTGGGGAGCAGGAACAGAGTTTTTTTGTTGAGCAATGCAACGAATCTGTGTCATTCTGGTAATGATACCTGCACCATCTACACGCTACAAAGACTCCCTAAACTCTTCGCCATTGTACACGATGGCCCATTGCTCGGAGACTTCCTTTGACCATTCTAAAGCCCACATGGGGCATCCTTGCCTTAATGGAGCTGACTTTCCGGTCTAACTCTTCATCTGATATATCAGAATAGCATTCCCTGATAGACCTATTGTGTTCTTTCATCCTTCTGTAAAAAAAGCTAACCGTTACACTGTCATGAAATATGATTATATATTGACTATGAAACAAAAAGGACATTGCCTGCTTATGAGTTGCCATAAAAGAGTTAGATTAATTAAACTGAAAATGGTGAGTACAGGCATTCGTAGCTAAATGCTTTTGGTTAGCTTGAGAATAATAATTGTATGATTTATCATTCTACGGTATGTATGTAATATAGTACAATGTTATGAACTAACACTGAATCATAGGAGCTAACTACTAGCTATGTAAAAGTTGGACGGAAGAACGCCCAGTGCTGCTTACCTGGGATGCCATCATCACACAGACCTTCTTCGTAGGTGTCCGCTATGACTTCCTTTGTGTTGGAAAGAAAGGCTGAACAGTATTGGTTGTAGCCAAACTGACCCTCAAAAAATGGCAAAAATGGAGGGTGGTTGATAGCAAAATGAAATGAAGTTTTGTTTTCAAATACTTTTTTTGTTCTCTAAATATTATTGGGGAACACAATGCATAAATTTTGACGCTTTATAACAAAATATTTAATTGCAAAAATGTTTTTTTTACTTTGAAGCCTCGTTTTTGCTTTCAGAAAATTTCTATTTGATTGAAAATAAAAAAGTTTTGCTCTCGACAAAAATACATCCGTTTGTTGCAAGTTGGGGGGGGCCTAATAGCTAAACAATAGACTAGTCAACCTTTACTAAAGAATAGTCTAATAGCCGAGCTAGGTGTGAAAACCCCCCTCCTATCTCAGACCAGATTTGCCCTAACAACCAAGGGGGAGTTAGAGCACTGGTTATGCATTTGGGTCCCAATGCACTACTTTGTCTCTAACTGACAATGACTGTGCAATATAAACCAAATAATAAACTGATAATTGTGCACGACTTCAAATGAAACGAGCAGGTTTAGATCTCTCAACGTTTTTGCCTGAAGAGCGCGTCCTCGCGGTAGCTTGCTACTCATTGTAATAAAGTAATGACTTTTCAATTAAGTTACCTTACACGTTATGTTGGCTGACAATTTGTTAGCTACGCTGTCCTTAAGAAACCACATAGAATATCATTACAGCAGTATGTACCGGTATGTTAGTTATCTACCTAACGTTAGTAGTTATACATCAAACTTGACAGTATATTAACTATAGGCAATCTAACTACCCAACGTTTATTGACTTGATTATTCCTGTCATTCTTAGCTTAGCTAAATGGTATTGTCGTTGTGCATTCTCAAAGGACATTCCGGTGCTTTCGTAAATTTGCTCTGGCTATCTACACCGATTTCAGAGCACTCTCATCTGAGTACCAGAGCTCAGAATAATTCATTTATGAGCGCTCAACACCCATTGAACATGGCCAGGAAACATCGGCAAAAAAACATAAATAAATTGTTTCCAGCAGCACAGTTACAGTCACCAACCTTCTGGTTAACACAAAAACTGCCTAACCAGCTCTGCTAGGGCGAGTAAAATGGTCAGAGTGGTCTCATTTGTGTCTGGAAGTAGCTAGCAAGCTAGCCAACGTTAGCTTTGGTGCTTGACTGCCATTGTAGGGCCAGAACGCTCAAATCAACCCTGCAACATGGGAGCGAAACGGTCTGAATTTACAAACTGACAAATTGACAATATCTCAACGTTCTGAAATTATGAGAGTCACGTTGTACAGTGCGATATTTTCTGTTCCATACTAAGAGAAACCCAGAGGGTTTTTTGTTTTTCATGGAATAGGAACACCATAATATTAATCAAATGAATTAAGCAAGTACCAGTCAAAAGTCTGGACACACCTACTCATTCCAGGATTTGTCTTTATTTTTACTATTTTCTACATTGTAGAATAGTAGTGAAGACATCACAACTATGAAATAACACATATGGAATCAGTTAAGAACAAATTCTTATTTACAAGGACAGCCTACTCATTCCTCCCTGTCGGGGAATTGAACCCTGTCTCCCGCGTTACCTCCCCATCTCTGGTAATGCCAATATGGAAGACTATCAAATGCTTCTCAAAGATGCTCTCTGGTGGTCAAACTAGCACTAACTTGCAGTAACAGAAAAAATGGCTGACAATTAAATGACGTGCCACAGAATGCTACTGCAGTCTGACACAACATTTAAAGGAGGAACCACTGTAGCTGCTGCTTTTGCAACAGAAGAAAGAAAATACCCCCAAAAAAACATTCGGTGAAAGTTAAAGAAGTTATTCAAAAACCTCAAAATAACCTATAGTTTACATTCTCAGAGCGTTAAGAAAACCTCCCAGTAAAACTTTCAAGGAACCAAAGTAAAACGTTCTCAGAACCTACCTACAACTTAAAATAAACATTTCCAGAATTTCTCAGAACGTATGGCTTTGTTCCCAGAACCAATGAAAAACCAAAGATGTACTTTCCCACAACTTCCAAGGTACCAAATGTGTTAGCTGGGGACAGCTTAGCGTCATCTGTGAACCACCCTTGTCCATCTGATGGCCTGTGTGTGTGTGTGTGTGTGTGTGTGTGTGTGTGTGTGTGTGTGTGTGTGTGTGTGTGTGTGTGTGTGTGTGTGTGTGTGTGTGTGTGTGTGTGTGTGTGTGTGTGTGTGTGTGTGTGTGTGTGTGTGTGTGTGTGTGTGTGTGTGGGGGGGGGATTGGATCAAATCAGAAGACACATTTCTATCTCTCATGGACTAATGAAGTATAGTATTTTAACTCATGGTGGAGAACTGGTTCATGTTTATTCCATTCATAGTGTTTTTTCCATCCACACACAATATATTAAAGCAATAATCTTTCTTCCTCATTTATTTATTCCTGCTCAGTAAAATTGCTATTCATGGTTCTCTTTTTCCTTCCAGGAGAATACGATGCATAAAAACAAGAAAGGGAAATGATCTTTAAAGATCAACTCGGCCCCTCTTACGTTGGAACCACGCACCCCCTCATGGCCATTCATAACACCTGAATAGTATAAGAAGACCATTGAAACCTTCAGTCAAAACAAGGTAGGTCCAGAGTGTAGGTTTCACCTCAAAACCAGCAAAATGAACAACAGCAAAGGTAGTCTACCCTCTTAAATGCTACAGAAATGACAACAAACCCAAAGTGACCTCCGAATCACACAAATGTGATTGCACATCCTCCTGAAGTACTTTGAATGACTCTCTGCTAAATTATCCCAAAAATATGACTCACCTGCACTTTAAAGTGTTGTTGTCTGTTAACCCTAGCCACAATATCAAAACACAGACACCGCTGGAGAGTTTATAGATGTGTCACCTTGTAGTCTTTGAGAAGGAGAAAACATTTGTTAAAAAAAGAGAACATCCTGTATGCTAACCATGACCTGTGTTTGTGTACCTTTTGTCTGCCGTGTGCTCCCCAGCTCTGCATGGCTGTGTGTTGCTACTACTCTGGCCCTTCCAAGGCACTACGGGGTCTATGGCAGAGTGTCAGGATCCTGGTAGCACTCACTGCACCATCTCCCTGGAGAAACTCCTGGACCGGGCCATCCAACATGCTGAGCTCATCTACCTGGTCTCAGAGAAGTCTCTCACCTTGTTTGTGAGTACACCCTACTATAAATGTATGTTAAACATGGGTTGGAAATACAATAATTGTGTTTTTATTGTAGCGCAAATGACAAAAAATGTATTCTACCTTTGCTTTCAAAAACACATGAAAAGCTGGTTTGGAGTGCATTTTTTGTTTCTAAATACATTTCAAATGTATTGTAAACAGATGATCAAGTAATTTCACATCTGTCATGGTCTGTCTTCTTTCATTCAAACCTTCTCTTGATTTTGATCGATTGTATCACTCCTTTGTATATGGATTGATCATGCAGAGACAGAGCTCATGCCAAATGTCTTCATAACTTTATTCAAACTTGAATGTTCATAACTGTAGTATTTTCTGAGAAGTGCAACCTTTTACTATTACTAATACCTGAATCCAACTGCACGTCTTTCAAGATCCCAGTGAGAACTTGAAAAACTGTTTTATCTGGTGTAGAATGATATGAAGTGTGTGCATTTATAAAAAAAAAGACTAACATATGTTGTTGCTGTTAAAATATCCTTTAAAACGTCCTGTTTGGAAAGCTCAGTATGGTTTGTGGGGTAGCGAAGTGAGGTTTGTGAACTCCCTAGATGAAAACCGATCAGAACTCAAATGCGTTTCTTGTCAACAGATGGCTTATGCTGGAAGGATCTTGCTATGTGCCAGTCTCTGTTAGTGTTTTCTTCTTACTTTGTTCTATTTCTCCCTCTCTGGCTCCGTGTAGGAGGAGATGTTTATTCCCTTCCAAGTTCGAATTCCGTTGACTCAAACAGGGAACACATGCACCACCAGCACCTTATCCATCTCCACTTCCAGAAGTGAGGTCCAAGAAAACTCTGTAAGCAGGCATGGAACTGACAGAGAGGCAAAGGCTGTGTTTATATTGCTAGATGTTGGTTTTACTTCAAAATAAGATTGTTCAATGCCTATTGCTCATAATATCCTCGGCATATGATGGGTTTTTGTGTTGACTGAAAGAGCTTGATGCCATTGTTTCTCTATTTGGTCCTCTCTTGTTTCAGGACAAGTGGCTTTTGCACTCCATTCTGTTCCTAATCAAGTTCTGGATTGATCCCCTGGTCAAGCTGCAGACTTCATTGGATCGCTATGACAATGCCCCCATGGCACTGATCAACAAAACCAAGTGGATATCAGACAAGCTGATGAACCTGGCGCAAGGAGTGACCATCCTCATCCAAAAGGCGAGTCATAGGTCATATCACTGTTGCAAACAGATGTGCATACAATACACTGCTTTCATGAGATATCCTAACATATAGTGTCTCAACCACTTTTGGAAGTATTTTTGACAAAATATAGCAGTATAGTACTGTATTTTCTCTCTCTCCAAATCTAGCTGTTTTGGTTTGTTTTAAAGCTAATGGAAGTTCCTTATCTTTTCTTGCAGATGCTGGGTGAGGGTGCTGTGATGCTGGAGCAGAACAACAAGAGCCTGGCAGACTACCCTGTGCATTTTGACATGTTAGAATCGGTGCTCAGGGACTATAGCTTACTGGCCTGCTTCAAAAAAGACACTCACAAGATGGAGACCTTCCTCAAGCTGCTCAAGTGCCGGCAGAAAGGTGTCCTGGGCTGCTCTCTTTTATAGCAGTCCCTCCAGTATGGAGTAGCGTGAAGTTGCTCCTAGATGCTGACCTCGGGTCAGTTTTGAATTTCCCCACTAATGGCTAAGGTTAGGATTGGGGGAGGAGATCCTAGATCTGTACCTAGGGGGAACTTCTCTCGGAGCCTCCAGTAGATACAATCTGTCCTTTCAACCGACTATCTGAAATGAACACAGGCATTATTCCTCTCTTCCTCCAACAACTTCAGCTGCTTTCTGCAGTACCTATCAACATGCTAAAGTTAGATATGCCATGTATGTTCTTGCTGCCCTATCAAGCTTGCTTGAATACCTGTACTGGTAGCTATATATTTAGGTAGGCGTCAAATGAAATGTTATGTGAATACATGTCTATTTCAAAGTTTTACTTTTAGCAATTCTAACATGTGCTTATACAATCTATGCTAACATAGCATTTAGTATTTTATGCACAATATGTTGACATAGCATTCAGCATAGGAGCTGCAGAAGATATGTCTACAATATGTTTCCATGTTTAAGTAAAACAAAGCACCAGGAATGGGAGTTCGTGTTGCCTTTTTAAGAAGGCAAGAGAGAAGAGATTAGAACAGCAAATATAAGAACATCAGACTGACATCTTTGTACAGAGGGGGAGGTATGACTCATCGCAATCCTCCTCATGTTAGAATAGAATAATATAGACAGGGGCACAACTTTGGATTTAGAAGTGGGGGGGACATAAATTATAAGGGGGTCTTCCCTCATATTTTTTTGGGGGGGGGCATCAAAAGCTTATTTCCTGCATTTCTACTAGGGCTGTCCCCAACAATAACAAAAATATTAGTCCACCAAGAGTTGTCTTTTCTTTGGACCAATCGATGGGTCTAAATTTGTAAAAGTGTATTTTTCTGTATATTGACACACCCTATGTGTTTTAATAAAATCAACTATGTGTCCTTAACTTGTCTGATGCTGTTTGATTAAATTAACACACACAAATGACTCAAGAGGGAGCCAGAGATCAAGATAGCCTAGCTAGAATAATAAAACAAAAGTTCCCTACCTTCCTCCCACTGCTGCTGGCCTTCGCAGATTCTGCCCTTACACTTCTGAAGAAGCCAGTAATAGGCTATACCAGCAGTCACAAACTTTCCCATTTGTGACCGACCGGCTAAATTCGGTCTTACGTAGCAAAATTTGAAATGATGTTTCTTACATAAAAGTAGAGACTCAGAGCTAGTAAATGGCATATCATACACTATAGTTGAGGAACAATGGGAAAGTAATTCTGCTTTGAAAGTTGATAAACTTGTAAAATCACTTTTGAGAAAATGGCCCACGAATGTTTTGGTACATATACTGGAGAGCTCTTCTTTGTCAACACCCATTCAGCATCATTCACACCCTCTTAAGCTTTAGCCCCACCCACCTCTTTAAGAATTCACATATGGTCTCCCGGGTGGTGCAGTGGTTAAGGGCGCTGTACTGCAGCGCCAGCTGTGCAATCAGAGACCCTGGATTCGCGACCGGGAGCTTCGTTGGGCGACGCACAATTGGCCTAGCGCCGTCCGTGTTAGGGAAGGCTTGGTCGGTAGGAATGTCCTTGTCTCATCGCACACCAGCGACTCCTGTGGCGGGCAGGGAGCAGTGCGTGCTAACCAAGGTTGCCAGGTGCACAGTGTTTCCTCCGACACATTGGTGCGGCTGGCTTCCGGGTTGGATGCGCACTGTGTTAAGAAGCAGTGCGGCTAGGTTGTGTATCGGAGGACGCATGACTTTCAACCTTCGTCTCTCCCGAGCCCGTACGGGAGTTGTAGCGATGAGACAAGATAGTAGCTACTACAACAATTGGACACCACGAAGTTGGGGAGAAGGGGTAAAATTCAAAACAAAAGATTTAAGACAAAAGGCTGGTTTATACTACGACTGCTATTTGTAGTGCCAGAGTGTTTTCTGGACATTTGTAAACTCAGAGCGTTGTCAGATTATTAGTTTGAGTGTTTCACTCTCGGAGTGTTCAGAGCGCACACTGGACGCTCTGGCCGAGGAGTAGGGTTGATTCGAGCATTCTGACCTAATAAGAGCAGTCAAGCACCCAAGCTAACTGGTTAACATTGGCTAGACTGCTAGCTACTTCCAAACACAAATGAGAGAATAGCTCACTCTGACCATTTTACTTGCCCTAGCAGAGCTGGTTAGGCTGTTTTTATGTTATCCAGAGTGTTGGTCACTGCAACGTACTGCATGCAACAATTTGATTATGCTTTTTTGCCAACATTTAATAACACGGCCATATTCAACAGGTGTTGAGCTTTCGTAAATGTGTCAGTTATTCTGTGCTCTTAAATCGGAGTAGATAGCCAGAGTGAATTAACCAGCTACGTTTATTGACAGTTATCGCAGTGACATTCTATTGAAATGGTTACTTTCATAGTGGGGTCTAGCTAGATAGCTAAACAATGAACCATAATCCCAACTCATAATGTTACTGCCCTGCATGAATCTGCAGGTAGCTAACCTACCAGATCAATGTTATCTAGCTAACATTAAGCTATAGCTAGCAATGGAAATGGCTCTGAGCTGCAAATAATATTACTACACAGATCATACATGTGAGGTTAGCTAGCGAGTCAACCAGCTCATGTTATAGACAGAACCTTGCTACATGGCAGACCAATCCGAAGTCATCTCTCGGCATGTCCAGCCCACTCATTATCTCAGCCATTCATGACTAGTGGGAAGGTCGCTGACTTTTTCCTTGGCTAAACCAACTGGAGTCTTTGACAATTTTTAGAGCCTTCCTCTGACACGTCTGATATAGAGGTCCTGGATGGCAGGATGCTTGACCCTGGTAATGTAATGGGCCGAACACACAACCCTCTGTAGTGCCTTATGATCGGAGGCCGAGCATTTGAAATATCTGGCAGTGATGCAACTGGTCAGTATGCTCTCAATGATGCAGCAGTAGAACTTTTTGAGGATCTAGGGACCCATGTCAAATATTTGTCATTGCACCACACGGTCAGGTTTCTGACCTCCTCCCTATATGCTGTCTCAACATTGTCAGTGATCAGGCCTACCACTGTTGTATCATCAGCAAACTTAATGATGGTGTTGGAGTCATGCCTGGCCTATCAGGAAGTCTAGGATCTAGTTGCAGAGGGAGGAGTTTAGTCCCAGGGTTCTTAGCTTAGTGATGAGCTTTGAGGGCACTATGGTGTTGAACGCTGAGCTGTAGTCAATGAATAGCATTCTTATATGGGTGTTCCTTTAGTCCAGGTGTGAAAGGGCAGTGTGGAATGCAATAGAGATTGCATCATCTGTGGATTCCCCATTAAGCAACAAGTCGGAGTCAGAGGCCGAGCCTTCTCTGGTCTCTACTCCTCCCGTAACGGGGTCTGAGATGCCGAAGCTTCCCACCATAAGCTCTGACAAATTGAAAACTCTAGTCATTGGCGACTCCATTACCCGCAGTATTAGACTTAAAACGAATCATCCAGCGATCATACACTGTTTACCAGGGGGCGGGGCTACCGACATTAAAGCTAATCTGAAGATGCTGGCTAAAGCTAAAACTGGCGAGTGTAGAGAGTATAGAGATATTGTTATCCACGTCGGCACCAATGATGTTAGGATGAAACAGTCAGAGATCACCAAGCGCAACATAGCTTCTGCGTGTAAATCAGCTAGAAAGATGTGTCGTCATCGAGTAATTGTCTCTGGCCCCCTCCCAGTTAGGGGGAGTGATGAGCTCTACAGTGATGAGCTCTCCAGCGATAGAGTCTCACAACTCAATCGCTGGTTGAAAACTGTTTTCTGCCCCTCCCAAAAGATAGAATTTGTAGATAATTGGCCCTCTTTCTGGGACTCACCCACAAACAGGACCAAGCCTGACCTGCTGAGGAGTGACGGACTCCATCCTAGCTGGAGGGTTGCTCTCATCTTATCTACCAACATAGACAGGGCTCTAACTCCTCAAGCTCCACAATGAAATAGGGTTCAGGCCAGGCAGCAGGCTGTTAGCCAGCCTGCCAGCATAGTGGAGTCTGAGACGTGTCTGTGCCTCGACCTGGGTTGGGCAAAATTAAACATGGCGGTGTTCGCCTTAGCAATCTCACTAGGATAAAGACCTCCTCCATTCCTGTCATTATTGAAAGAGATCATGATACCTCACATCTCAAAATAGGGCTACTTAATGTTAGATCCCTTACTTCAAAGGCAATTATAGTCAATGAACTAATCACGGATCATAATCTTGATGTGGTTGGCCTGACTGAAACATGGCTTAAGCCTGATGAATTTACTGTGTTAAATGAGGCCTCACCTCCTGGCTACACTAGTGCCCATATCCCCCGTGCATCCCGCAAAGGCAGAGGTGTTGGTAACATTTACAATAGCAAATGTCAATTTACAACAACAAAAAAATACGTTTTCATCTTTTGAGCTTCTAGTCATGAAATCTATGCAGCCTACTCATTCACTTTTTATAGCTACTGTTTACAGGCCTCCTGGGCCATATACAGCGTTCCTCATTGAGTTCCCTGAATTCCTATCGGACCTTGTAGTCATAGCAGATAATATTCTAATCTTTGGTGACTTTAATATTCACATGGAAAAGTCCACAGACCCACTCCAAAAGGCTTTCGGAGCCATCATCGACTCAGTGGGTTTTGTCCAACATGTCTATGGACCTACTCACTGTCACAGTCATACTCTGGACCTAGTTTTGTCCCATGGAATAAATTATGTGGATCTTAATGTTTTTCCTCATACTCCTGGACTATCGGACAAGCATTTTATTATGTTTGCAATCGCAACAAATAATCTGCTTAGACCCCAACCAAGGAGGATCAAAGATTGTGCTATAAATTCTCAGACAACACAAAGATTCCTTGATGTCCTTCCAGACTCCCTCTGTCTACCCAAGGATGCCAGAGGACAAAAATCAGTTAACCACCTAACCGAGGAACTCAATTTAACCTTGCGCAATACCCTAGATGCAGTTGCACTACTAAAAACTAAAAACATTTCTCATAAGAAACTAGCTCCCTGGTATACAGAATATACCCGAGCTCTGAAACAAGCTTTCAGAAAATTGGAACGGAAATGGCGCCACACCAAACTGGAAGTCTTCCGACTAGCTTGGAAAGACAGTACCGTGCAGTATCGAAGAGCCCTTACTGCTGCTCAATCATCCTATTTTTCCAACTTAATTGAGGAAAATAAGAACAATCCGAAATTCCTTTTTGATACTGTCGCAAAGCTAACTAAAAAGCAGCATTCCCCAAGCGAGGATGGCTTTCACTTCAGCAGTAATAAATTCATGATCTTCTTTGAGGAAAAGATCATGATTATTAGAAAGCAAATTACGGACTCCTCTTTAAATCTGCGTATTCCTTCAAAGCTCAGTTGTCCTGAGTCTGCACAACTTTGCCAGGAGCTGCATACTGGACCGTATTTCAACTAAACTACTGAAAGAGCTGCTTCCTGTGTTTGGCCCTCCTATGTTGAACATAATAAACGGCTCTCTATCCACCGGATGTGTACCAAACTCACTAAAAGTGGCAGTGATAAAGCCTCTCTTGAAAAAGCCAAACCTTGACCCAGAAAATATAAAAAACTATCGGCCTTTATCGAATCTTCTATTCTTCTCAAACTTTTTAGAAAAGGCTGTTGCGCAACAAGTCACCGCCTTCCTGAAGACAAACAATGTATACGAAATGCTACAGTCTGGTTTTAGACCCCATCATAGCACTGACTGCACTTGTGAAGGTGGTGAATTAACTTTTAATGGCATCAGACCGAGGTTCTGCATCTGTCCTCGTGCTCCTAGACCTTAGTGCTGCTTTTGATACCATCGATCACCACATTCTTTTGGATAGACTGGAAACCCAAATTTGTCTACACGGACAAGTTCTGGCCTGGTTTAGATCTTATCTGTCGGAAAGATATCAGTTTCTCTCTGTGAATGGTTTGTCCTCTGACAAGTCAACTGTAAATTTCGGTGTTCCTCAAGGTTCCGTTTTAGGACCACTATTGTTTTCACTATATATTTTACCTCTTGGGGATGTCATTCGAAAACATAATGTTAACTTTTACTGCTATGCAAATGACACACAGCTGTATATTTCAATGAAACATGGTGAAGCCCCAAAATTGCCCTCGCTAGAAGCATGTGTTTCAGACATAAGGAAGTGGGTGGCTGCAAACTTTCTACTTTTAAACTCGGACAAAACAGAGATGCTTGTTCTAGGTCCCAAGAAACAAACAGATTTTCTGTTGAATCTGACAATCAATCTTAGTGGTTGTACAGATGTCTCAAATAAAACTGTGGAGGACCTCGGCGTTACTCTGGACCCTGATCTCTCTTTTGAGGAACATATCAAGTCTGTTTCAAGGACAGCTTTTTCCATCTATGTAACATTGCAAAAATCTGAAACTTTCTGTCCAAAAATGATGCAGAAAAATGTATCCATGCTTTTGTCATTTCTAGGTTAGACTACTGCAATGCTCTACTTTCCGGCTACCCGGATAAAGCACAAAATAAACTTCAGTTAGTGCTAAATACGGCTGCTAGAATCCTGACTAGAACCAAAACATTTGATCATATTACTCCAGTGCTAGCCCCCCTACACTGACTTCCTGGCAAGGCAAGGGCTGATTTCAAGGTTTTACTGCTAACCTACAAAGCATTACATGGGCTTGCTCCTACCTGTCTCTCTGATTTGGTCCTGCCGTACATACCTACACGTACGCTACAGTCACAAGACGCAGGCCTCCCAATTGTCCCTAGAATTTCTAAGCAAACCGCTGGAGGCAGGGCTTTCTCCTATAGAGCTCCATTTTTATGGAATGGTCTGCCTTCCCATGTGAGAGATGCAAACTCGGTCTCAACCTTTAAGTCTTTACTGAAGACTCATCTCTTCAGTGGGTCATATGATTGAGTGTAGTCTGGCCCAGGAGTGTGAAGGTGAACGGAAATTCTCTGGAGCAACGAACCGCCCTTGCTGTCTCTGCATGGCCGGTTCCCCTCTTTCCACAGTGATTCTCAGCCTCTAACCCTATTACAGGGGCTGAGTCACTGGCTTACTAGGGCTCTTTCATACCGTCCCTAGGAGGGGTGCATCACTTGAGTGGGTTGAGTCACTGATGTGATCTTTCTGTCTGGATTGGCGCCCCCCCCCCCCCTTGGATTGTGCTGTGGTGGAGATCTTTGTGGGCTATACTCGGCCTTGTCTCAGGATGGTAAGTTGGTGGTTGAAGATATCCCTCTAGTGGTGTGGGGGCTGTGCTTTGGCAAAGTGGGTGGGGTTATATCCTTCCTGTTTGGCCTCCAGTATTTATGCTGCAGTAGTTTATGTGTCGGGGGGCTAGGGTCAGTTTGTTATATCTGGAGTACTTCTCCTGTCCTATCCGGTGTCCTGTGTGAATTTAAGTATGCTCTCTCTAATTCTCTCTTTCTCTCTTTCTTTCTCTCTCTCGGAGGACCTGAGCCCTAGGACCATGCCTCAGGACTACCTGACATGATGACACCTTGCTGTCCCCAGTCCACCTGACCGTGCTGCTGCTTCAGTTTCAAATGTTCTGCCTGTGTTTATTATTATTTGACCATGCTGGTCAATTATGAACATTTGAACATCTTGGCCATGTTCTGTTATAATCTCCACCCGGCACAGCCAGAAGAGGACTGGCCACCCCACATAGCCTGGTTTCTCTCTAGGTTTCTTCCTAGATTTTGGCCTTTCTAGGGAGTTTTTCCTAGCCACTGTGCTTCTACACCTGCATTGCTTGCTGTTTGGGGTTTTAGGCTGGGTTTCTGTACAGCACTTTGAGATATCAGCTGATGTACGAAGGGCTAGATAAGTACATTTGATTTGATTTGATTTGATCTGTTGGTGCGGTATGCAAATTGGAGTGGGTCTAGCGTTTCTGGGATAATGGTGTTGATGTGAGCCACGATCAGCCTTTTAAAGCATTACATGGCTACCTTTTATAAGCTACCCAGGAAATGGTTGAAAATAGCCCATATTAATATAAGTAGCCATAGAAATAAGGTTCATGAAATCAATAACTTGCTACCATCAGATAACATTCATATATTAGCCATTTCTGAGACTCACTTAGATAATTTATTTGATGATACAGCAGTAGCAATACACGGATATAACATCTATGGAAGAGACAGAAATGCTTATGGGGGAGGTGTTGCTGTATATATTCAGAGCCATATCACTCTAATGCTGAGAGAAGATCTTATGTCAAGTGTTTTTGAAGTTTTGTGGTTGCAGGTTGGCACATCTTGGCACATCTAAAGCCTTTTCTGATGCTATAGGCCACCAAGTGCTAACAGTCAGTACCTAACTAATATGTTTGAAATGCTTGATAGTGTATGTGATGTAAACGTGGAGGTCTACTTTCTTGGGGACCTGAATATTGACTGTTTTTCATCAAGCTGTCCACTCAAGAGGAAGCTTCTCACTATAACCAGTGCCTGTAATCTGGTTCAGGTTATTAATCAACCTACCAGGGTGTTAACAAACATTACAGGAACAAGATCATCCACATGTATTGATCACATTTTTAATAATACTGTAGAACTTTGTTCTAAAGCTATATCCGTACCCATTGGATGCAGTGATCACAATATAGTGGCTATATCTAGGAAAGTGTATTGAACACGATGGGAGAGATAGAGCTGGTTTCAAGCGCAGGTGTTTATTTGTAAAGGACCACAGGAGGAGGCAGGTAGCTGGGTCCAGGGGCAGGCAGAAGGTCATACACAGGGGGTCCAAAAAGGCAACAGTACAGGCAGGGAAAAGGCTAGTAACGTCGTCCGGGAGATCAGGCAATAGGTTGATAACAGGAAATCCGATAGGCTAAAGTATAGGCAGATAATAGCCCTCGTTAGTGAGGCAGGCCAAAACTATCATACATGGGAGGTTTAAATCACTGGAATCCCAGCGCCCTGAATAGAAGTGTGTCAAAAAAGAAACAATACCTCACAATTGGAAAGAATTAAACTAAATAGTGTGTGATAATGACATACAGGTGTGTGAACAGGTGATCAGAATTCAGGTGATTGGGATCTGGAGAATGAGCTGTGTTCAGGGGATCTATGTGTTTGAGAGTGTGAGCTGGAAAGTTGGCTGGAAAGTGAGCTGCATTCGGGGATCTACTTATTTGAGAGTGTGAGTTGGAAGCAGACGTTACAGAAAGTCAAATATTCCAAAAGCTGGGCCTAAAATAGTGAATAAGAGATCATACAAAATATTTTGCTGTGGCTCTATTGTGGATGATGCTAAAAATATATGTTGGTCTGATGTGATTAATGAGGAGAATCCAGATGCTGCACTTGAGGAATTTATGAAATTGCTTCTTCCAATTATTGATAAACATGCACCTGTTAAGAAACTAACTGTTAGAACTGTTAATGCTTCATGGTTGATGAGGAATTGAAAAACTGTATGGTTGAAAGAGATGGGGCAAAACGAGTGGCTAGTAAGTCTGGCTGCACATCTGACTGGCTTACTTACTGTAAATTGAGAAATTATGTGATTAAACTCAACAAAAAGAAGAAGAAACTGTTATGAAGCCAATATCAATGATATAAAGAATACTGTACTTTAAATGAAATTATGGGCAGAAAGATGCATATAACTCAATTTTTCATCGATTCAGATGGCTTATTCATCATGAAACCATTTGATGATGCCAATTATTTTAATGATTATTTCATTGGCAAAGTGGAAAAACTTAGGCAGCAAATGTCAACAACAAACAGTGAGCAATTGTATTCATGCATAAAAATATAAAAATAATGAAAGAAAAGCATTGCAAGTTTGAATTTTGTAAAGTTTGCGTGGGAGAAGTGGAAAAATTATTGTTATCGATCAATAATGACAAACCTCCTGGCATTGACAACTTAGATTTGGGGCGGCAGGTAGCCTAGTGGTTAGAGTGTTGGGACAGTAACCGAAAGGTTGCTAGATTGATTCCCTGGGTTGACAAGGTAGACATCTGTTGTTCTGCCCATGAACAAGGCAGTTAACCCACTGTTCCCTGGTAGGCTGTCATTGTAAATAAGAATGGGTTCTTAACTGACTTGCCTGGTTAAATAAATGTTTTTTTTAAATATGGAAAGCTACTGAGGATGGTAGCTGACTCTATAGCCACTCCTATCTGTCTTATTTGTAATCTGAGCCTAGAGGAAAATCTTTGTCCTCAGGCCTGGAGGGAAGCCAAAGTAATTCCGCTACCCAAGAGTGTTAAAGTCGCCTTTACTGGTTCTAACAGCAGACCTGTAAGCATTCTGTTAAAAATCGCGCAACATTTCAGCGCCCTGCTACTCATGCCAGGAATATAGTATATGCATATGATTAGTATGTGTGGATAAAAGACACTCAGACGTTTATAAAACTGGTTTAATCACGGCTGTGACTATAACAGAACGTGCGTTTCATCGAAAAGCGCAGGAAAATCTGATCACTGAAAATGGGAAAATATATCCATGCGCCACTTGTTGAACGTGTTGTTGAATGGGAGCCACATTAAATGGGGCCGAGGTTGCAATACCTACAGCTTCCACACGATGTCAAAAGTCTTGTCATTTGCCTCCGATTTGTTTCTTGGTCAAACGGACACGAGGCAGCGCATTTCTTCCGGTCTCCGACCGGATATTTTGGTTGAGATTTACCCGGACATTATTTCCAGACGTACAGCTATAGAATATACATCGCCTCATGATTAATTTGATCGATTATTAATGTTTACTAATACGTAAAGTTGCATTACAAAAGTATTTCGAAGTGTTTTGTGAAAGTTTATCGTCAACTTTTTTAATTAAAAAAAATGACGTTGCGTTAAAAAACTGTTTTTTTCCTTGATCACATAGTCTTCATACATCGATATCTAGGCTATATATGGACCGATTTAAAAGAAAAAAAGACCCAATAGTGATGTTTATGGGACGTCTAGGAGTGCCAACAAAGAAAATTGTCAAAGGTAATGAATGTTTTATATTTTATTTGTGTGTTTTGTGTAGCGCCGACTATGCTAATTATTTTGTTTACGTCCCCTGCGGCTCTTTTTGGGTGTTACATGCTATCAGATAATAGCTTCTCATGCTTTCGCCGAAAAGCATTTTAAAAATCTGACTTGTTGGCTGGATTCACAACGAGTGTAGCTTTAATTCAGTACCCTGCATGTGTATTTTAATGAACGTTTGAGTTTTAACGAGTGCTATTAGCATTTAGCGTAGTGCATTTGCATTTCCAGATGTCTAGATGGGACGCCTGCGTGTCGGGTAGGAGTAAGAGGTTAATGGAAGCTTCTCTAATGTCAAACATGTAAAGTGTGGTGCACTGCAGGGCAGCTCTCTAGGCCCTCCACTCTTTTTGTATTTTTACCAATGACCTGTCACTGGCATTAAACACAGTATGTGTGTCCATGTATGCTGATGCTTCAACCATAACTGTCAGGCATATGTTTATAGGTGGCAGGGAAGTCAGGCGCAGGAGAGTCAAACGGAGTGTAAAATGGAGTCTTTTAATAATGTCCTAGTAACATGCTCCATAAAACTAAACAGGAAAAGAACATAAACAAATATGGGTACGAAGACCCGTCGCGCACCTATACAACAAAAACACTACACTGACAATAAACAATCTCTGACAATGACATGCGGGGAAACAGAGGGTTAAATACACAACAGGTAATGAATGGGATTGAAAACAGGTGTGTGGGAAGACAAGACAAAACCAATGGAAAATTAAAAATGGATCAATGATGGCTAGAAGACCAGTGACGTCGAATGCCGAGCACCGCCCGAACAAGGAGAGGCAACGACTTTGGCAGAAGTCGTGACCGTACCCCCTCCCGACGCGCGGCTCCAGCTGCGCGTCGACACCGGCCTCGGGGACGACCCGGAGGGTGATGTGCAGGGCGATCCGGATGGAAACGGTGGAATTATGATAACATGGAAGGATCTAACACGTCCTCCAACGGGAACCCAGCATCTCTTCTCCGGCCCGTACCCCTACCAGTCCACGAGGTACTGAAGGCCCTTCGCCCGACATCTCAAATCCAAAATGGATCGAACAGAATACGCCGGAACCCCCTCGATGTCTAGAGGAGGCGGAGGAACATCACGCACTTCAGCCTCCTGGAGCGGGTCAGCCACCATCGGCCTGAGGAGAGACACATGGAACGAGGGGTTAATATGGTAATTAGTGGGCAGTTGTAACCTATAACATACCTCGTACACTCTCCTCAGGACTTTAAACGGCCCCACAAACCGCGGACCCAGCTTCCGGCAGAGCAGGCCGAGGGGCCGGTTTCGGGTCGAGAGCCAGACCCTGTCCCCCGGTGCGAACACTGGGGCCTCACTGCGGCGACGGTCTGTGCCAATTTTCTGGCGCCTTATGGCACGCTGAAGGTGGACGTGGGCTGCCTCCCAGGTTTCCTCAGCGTGCTGAAACCAATTGTCCACCGCAGGGGCCTCGGTCTGGCTCTGATGCCAAGGAGCCAGAACCGGCTGATACCCTAATACACATTGAAAAGGAGTAAGGTTAGTTGAGGAGTGACGTAGCGAGTTCTGAGCCATCTCTGCCCAGGGCACGAATTTCGCCCACTCCCCAGCCGATCCTGGCAATAAGACCGCAGAAACCTACCCACATCCTGGTTAACTCTCTCCACCTGCCCATTACTCTCGGGGTGAAAACCTGAGGTAAGACTAACCGAGATCCCCAGACGCTCCATGAACGCCTTCCAGACCCTTGATGTGAACTGGGGACCCCGATCAGACACTATATCCTCAGGCACCCCATAGTGCCGGAAAATGTGTGTAAATAGGGCCTCTGCAGTTTGTAAGGCCGTAGGGAGACCGGGCAAAGGTAGGAGACGACAGGACTTTGAAAACCGATCCACAACAACCAGGATCGTGGTGTAACCTTGTGAAGGTGGAAGATCAGTCAAAAAATCCACTGACAGGTGCGACCACGGCCGTTGAGGAACGGGTAGAGGTTGTAGCTTACCTCTGGGCAGGTGTCTAGGAGCCTTGCACTGGGCGCACACCGAGCAGGAAGAAACATAAATCCTCACGTCCTTAGCTAAAGTGGGCCACCAGTACCTCCCTTCAAGACAGCGCATCGTCCGACCTATCCCAGGATGACCAGAGGAGGGTGACGTGTGAGCCCAATCGATCAATCGGTCGCGGACAGCAGACGGAACGTACAGACGACCAGCTGGACACTCAGTGGGAGAGGGCTCTTCACGTGACGCCCGCTCAATGTCCGCGTCCAGCTCCCACACTACAGGCGCCACCAGACACGAAGCTGGGAGTATGGGAGTGGGATCCATGGATCGCTCCTCTGTGTCATACAGCCGAGACAATGTGTCTGCCTTAACGTTCTGGGAGCCTGGTCTGTAAGAAAGAGTAAACACAAAACGAGTGAAAAACATGGCCCACCTTGCCTGGCGAGGATTCAATCTCTTCGCCTGCCGGATGTACTCCAGATTGCGGTGGTCAGTCCAGATGAGAAAAGGGTGTTTAGCCCCCTCAAGCCAATGCCTCCACACCTTCAAGGCTTCTACGACAGCTAACAGCTCTCGGTTCCCCACATCATAGTTTCGCTCCGCCGGGCTGAGCTTCTTCGAAAAGAAAGCACAGGGGCGAAGCTTCAGTGGCGTACCCGAACGCTGAGAGAGCACTGCTCCTATCCCAGCTTCGGATGCGTCCACCTCCACTATGAATGGCAAAGAGGGATCCGGATGAGCCAGCACAGGCACCGAGGTAAACAGAGTCTTCAGGTACTCAAAAGCCCTGTTCGCCTCAGCCGACCACTGCAAGCGCACCGGGCCCCCCTTTAGCAGTGAGGTAATGGGAGCTGCCACCTGACCAAAACCCCGGATAAACCTCCGGTAGTAATTGGCAAACCCCAAAAAACGCTGCAACTCCTTTACCGTGGTTGGAGTCGGCCAATTACGCACGGCTGCAATGCGGTCGCTCTCCATCTCCACTCCTGAAGTGGAAATCCGATGCCCTAGGAAGGAGATGGATTGTTGGAAGAACAAGCATTTCTCAGCCTTGACATATAAATCATGCTCCAACAGGCGACCAAGCACCCTGCGCACCAGGGACACATGCTCGGCGCGTGTAGCAGAGTATATCAGAATATCATTGATATACACCACTACACCCTGCCCGTGCAGGTCCCTGAAGATCTCATCTACAAATGATTGGAAAACTGATGGAGCATTCATCAACCCATATGGCATGACAAGGTACTCATAATGACCTGAGGTGGTGCTAAATGCCGTCTTCCACTCATCATCCTTCCGAATACGCACCAGATTGTACGCACTCCTGAGATCCAATTTTGTGAAAAAACGTGCCCCGTGCATTAACTCAATAACCGTATTGATCAGAGGTAGCGGGTAACTATATTTCACTGTGATTTTATTCAGACCTCGATAATCAATGCACGGCGTAAACCGCCATCCTTTTTTTTTCACAAAAAAGAAACTCGAAGAGACGGGTGAAATGGATGGCTGAATGAACCCCTGATGCAGGGATTCAGAGACATATGTCTCCATAGCCTCCGTCTCCGCTTGCGACAGGGGATACACGTGACTCTTGGGATATGCAGCGTCTACCAGGAGATCTATCGCACAATCCCCCCGTCGATGAGGTGGTAATTGAGTCGCCTTCTTTTTACAGAAGGCGAGAGCCAAATCGGCATATTCGGGGGGAATGCGCACGGTGGAGACCTGGTCTGGACTTTCCACCATATTAGCACCAATGGAAACCCCTAAACACCTACCTGAGCATTCTTGCGACCACCCATTGAGAGCCTTCTGTGGCCAAGAAACAGTGGGGTTATGGCAAGCTAACCAGGGTAGGCGTAGCACCACAGAATACGCAGGAGAATCAATAAGGAAAAGACTAATCTTCTCCTTGTGACCCTCCTGCGTTATCATACACAAAGGTGCGGTTACCTCCCTGATAAATCCTGACCCTAATGGTCGACTAGCTAAGGCATGAATAGGGAAAGGCATATCCACAGGAACAGTAGGGATCCCTAAACTATGAGCTAGACTTTTACTTTTAGACCGAGACCGGGAGGGGGACAAAGGGTTCGAGACCGAGTCAAGACCGAGACCAGAAGAATGTCCAATTTAAGACCATGATTGTAATTTTGTCAAATCACCAGGTTCAAAATGTCCAGTATTCCTGTGTTTATATTTCAGGACAACATATGGATTCTTTAGACTTTCAGAATAGTGAAAAAAAATGCATTCTGAGGGAATTTAGAGTCACTCTATGAATTATTAGTGACCCAAACACAGTGGGGAACAATGGGCCTTCAACACCTTCAGAGAAGGGCTATGGATTTATTAAATTATTATTATTATAATGACAAGTATATTCTTTTCAATTATGTTCTGATTCAATCTCTTCAGTTTTTGTTGGAAAGGAACGGGTTAACACTAAAGAGAAAAAATATATCAAATATATTTTTCTGTCTCTAGGGAAATCAATCTAGCTAGCTAAGTCAGCCATTGGCTAGCTAGACCATAAGAACCTAGATAAAGGTATCTGCCGTTCAACTGTATTAAGATAACATTTTGGAGTGCATACGGAATCAACCAATCACATTTTGACTTAATGAGTGGGACCATTTTTACAAAAACGAATGGGAACTTCTGCCTTCTTGAAGGCCAACAGGTCATTGTGCAGTAGTTGTCCCCCAGTCTAGCTAGCTAGCTTTTGTTGTCGACTAGTTTGCAGCGGCTGCAGCAGGTCTTGTCAAATAGTATGTTGTTGCTAATCTGTGAGCTTCTCCTTTTTCAATAATAACTTTCAATAATAAGCTAAGTTTCAAATGATCATCATCTGATGAGTGGAACTGTGTTTTTTTATTGCAGTGTGCTTGCTGTTGTTAGCCATCTCTTTTGAAAATAACTTATATATATAGTATGTATACAGTATATACAGTATGTGCTATACAGTATGTGCAGCACACACATGAATATACAGTACAAACCTGTAAAACAACGAAGGCCTATAGGTTTGCCACTGCGCAAACATGTCTGTAACAGATATAAAGGCTGTTAAGATATACATTTTTCAAGAAAGGAGTGTATATATTCGGCCGGGCGAAGCGGTTTTATGAGCTGCTGAATTAAGACGATAACGACACGTTTTTTACTCCACTGGACTCTGATTACCTCTGCTGCAGAGGATAAGTTCATTAGAGTTACCAGCCTCAGAAATTGCAGCCTAAGTAAATGCTTCACAGAGGTCAAGTAACAGACACACCTCAACATCAACTGTTCAGAGGAGACTGTGTGAAATCAGGCCTTCATGGTCAAATTTCTGCAAAGAAACCACTACTAAAGGACAGCAATAAGAAGAAGAGACTTGCCTGGGCCAAGAAACATGAGCAAGGGATATTAGACCGGTGGAAATCTGTACTTTGGTCTGATGAGTCCAAATTGGAGATTTTTGGTTCCAACTGCTGTGTCTTTGTGAGATGCAGAGTAGGTGAATGGATGATCTCAGCATGTGTAGTTCCCTCCGTGAAGCATGGAGGAGGAGGTGTGATGGTGCTTTGCTGGTGACACTGTCTGTGATTTATTTAGAATTCAAGGCAGACTTAACCAGCATGGCTACAACAGCTTTCTGCAGCAATACGTCACCTGGTTTGTGTTTGGTGGGACTATCATTTGTTTTTCAACAGGACAATGACCCAACACACCTCCACGCTGTTTAAGGGGTATTTAATCATGAAGGAGAGTGATGGAGTGCTGCATCAGATGATCTGGCCTCCACAATCACCCAACCTCAACCCAATTGAGATGGTTTGAGTTGGACAGCAGAGTGAAGGAAAAGCGGCCAACAGGTGCTCAGCATATGTGGGAACTCATTCAAGACTGTTGGAAAAGCATTCCAGGTGAAGCTGATTGAGAGAATGCCAAGAGTGTGCAAAGCTTTCATCAGGGCAAAGCTCAGTTTCTTTAAAGAATCTAAAATATTAAATATATTTTGATTTGTTTAACACTTTTTTGGTTACTACATGATTCCATACGTGTTATTTCATAGTTTTGATGTCTTCGCTATTATTCTACAATGTAAAAATAAAGAAAAGCCCTTGAATGAGTAGGTGTCCAAACCTTTGACTGGCACTGTATATTTATATTCTGGACTCTGACATTGCTCGTTATTGGGATTTGCTTGTATTGTTAGGTATTACTGCACTGTTGGAGCTACACACGCGATAATATCATCAAAATATGTGTATGCCACCAATACAATTTGATTTGATTGTACAATGCAATACGATTGGCTGCATCACCACTTGGTATGGCAACTGCTTGGCATCTGATGCAAAGGCGCTTCAGAGAGTTGTGCGTACGGCCCAGTACATCACTGGGGCCCGAGCTCCCTGTAATCCATGACCTCTACACCATATGGTGTCAGATGAAGACTCTAAAAATGGTCAAAGACTCCAGCCACCCAAGTTCTATCTGATACCGCACAGTAAGCAGTACCGATGCAGAAAGTCTGGAACCAGTAGGACCAAATAGTTATTCTGAGTATCTACTGGTTAACTGTTTAACTATCTGAATTGAACCTTTTTGCACTAACTCTTTTGACTCATCACATATACTGCTGGTACTATTAATTATGTATCCTTACCTATATGTACAGGGGACAGCAGGTAGGCTAGTGGTTAGAGTGTTGGACTTGTAACCGAAAGGTTGCAAGATTGAATCCCTGAGCTGATAAGGTAAAAATCTGTCTTTCTGCCCCTGAACAAGGCAGTTAACCCACTGTTCCTAGGCTGTCATTGAAAATAAGAATTTGTTCTTAACTGACTTACCTAGGTAAAAATATAATAATAATATCTACCTCAATTACCTAGTACCCCTGCACATTGACTCAGTACTGGTACCCGGTGTATATAGCCAAGTTATCATTCATTACTCATTGTGTATTTATTCCTCATAGTATTATTTTTCATTTTTTTCTCCCTCTTGCATTGTTGGAAAAGGGCCCGTAAGTAAGCATTTCACTGTTAGTCTACTCCTGTTTACGCAGCATATGACAAATACATTTTGATTTGAAATGTATGAGTGTGTGGAATGCTGATGCTGATATGACTTTGTCACAAGGTGGCAGTAAAGCCTCATTAAAGTATGAAGTCTGAACCCTGATCTACAACTGAAAAGATTGAATAAAACTGTGCCCTGTGGTAGAAAACATACCCACACTTGGTAATTTGACAGATGTTCTTATCCAGATCGACTAATAGTTGGTGCATTCAACCAAGGTAAGACAACCACATATCCCAGTAATTGAAAGTAAAACCTTCCGCAAAAAGTAGACATCAAGAACTCTATCTATACGTCACCACACAGACACATACCTGCATTTTGAGTGAGAGTAGATCAAGATGTTTGCTTTCGCATGGTACCCCAATCCAGATTCATCAAAAGAAGAAGAATCTCATTATAGCATGTGTAGTGTTGCAAAGGAGGGCATTTTACCAGTACCTTTTACAATTTAACGTTCAACAGTTTGGCGAATTTGTAAAAGGTCTAGAATAATAAAAGAAGCATGTAAGATCAGTATTACACCTGCTTATGCTATATTTGTTTTGCACATTGCACCACAGTCTCCTGACAATGTATGACCCTTCCTTCCTCACTAAATCTCTGATCTCGCCCTGCAGTTAGAGTCCTGCTAATAAATGATGGAGAACAGTGATTATGGGCCTAATGATAAACTACAGTTGCATGGTGGGAATGAGCAGATGACAGAGTGCAAACACGTACACACACACACACACACAGCCATGTCTCACTGTGTGGTCTGTGGTTGTACTGTGTGTCTGTGTGTGTGTGCGTGCCTGCGTGCATCTGATCTCCCTAAGGAGTCCTCAGACTGGACTTGGTTAATGAGATTATAACTCATTGCTGTCACAATCTGGGAACTCCCAGTTCCAATCCAATTCTAAACCCATGTCATCACCACACGTAAGCATAAGTCTACCACAATGCAGTTAGGAATGTATGCTTGTTTATATACTGAACAAGAATACAAACACTACATGCAACAATTTCAATGATTTTACTTAATTACAGTTCATATAAGGATGTCGGTCTCTCAAAATAAATTCATTAGGCCCTAATCTATGGATTTCACATGACTGGGAATACAGATATGCATCTGTTGGTCACCTTAACAAAAAAGATAGGGGCGTGGATCAGAAAACCAGTCAGTATCTGAAGTGACCACCATTTGTCTCATGCAGAGCAATACATCTCCTTCGCATAGCGTTGATCAGGCTGTTGATTGAAGCCTGTGGAATGTTGTCCCACTCCTCTTAAATTGCTTTGCGAAGTTGGATATTGGCAAGAACTGGAACATGCTGTAGATCCAGAGCATCCCAAACATGCTCAATTGGTGGTATGTCTGGTGAGTATGCAGGCCATGGAAGAACTGGGACATTTTCAGCTTCTAGGAATTGTCTACAGATCCTTGCAAAATGGGGCTGTGCATCATCATAATGAAACATGAGGTGATGGCGGCGGATAAATGGCACGACAATGGGCCTCAGGATCTCATCACGGTATCCCTGTGCATTCAAATTGCCGTAGATAAACTATAATTCTGTTATATAGCCATCTCTTTCAAAATAAATTTTGTTGTGAAACATTGTTTAAATCTTATTAAAATCTGTATCTATACAACCCCAGGAAGAATGACCCTTTAAATAAATTTAATAAAATCTGACAAGCTACCACTTGGTCATTTCCACTTTTTCATAAATTCTTACAATGTTTGGGAATTATGTATACTAAGGCATTTGTGAAAACACTATAGCAATATAGAGTGGGACATTGGCCATGCGTTTGGACAATTAATAGACACTGCAGTAAATAAAACCACATAAAGACATTTGTCTTTTCCAGGACCGGGGTCAACAAAGACCGGAATGCTATAGCCAAATAAGAGCTACAGTTGACTTTGAACTGGACTGTGTGTTGAAAGGCAGTTGCAACAGCATGACTTTAGATCATTAGAACACATTCGCCAAAAGACACCAGAATGAATTTCTGCAAATATGTAAACACCACGGGAGTCATCTTACGTTTGGGAAACTTTACAGTCCTATTGATCAAACAACCATGGAAAACCAGGCTCTCTATACCTCAGTTATGCATGTTTTTATGTAACCTTTATTTAACTAGGCAAGCCAGTTAGAGAACAAATTATTATTTACAATGACAGCCTACCGGGGAACAGTGAGTTAACTGCTTTGTTCAGGGATTCAATCCAGCAACGTTTTGGTTACTTAGCCAATGCTCCAACTGCTAGGCTACCCGCCAGCCAACAACAAGATCAACAACTAATGGTAGCTAGAGCTAGATGAGCTAAAATCTAAAGAAGGAACATTTCAGCTAGTTGGCCTATAAAATTGCACTGATAGGAATCCCGAGTGGCGCAGTGGTCTAAGGCACTGCAATCTCTGTGCCACTAGAGATTCTGGGTTCAAGTCCAGCCTCTGTCGAGACCGGGCGGCGCACAATTAGCATAGCGTTGTTAGGGAGGATTTGGCCAGCAGGGATATCCTTGTCTCATTGTGCACTAGCGACTCCTGTGGCGGACCGGGCGCAGTACACGGCCGCCAGGTGTATGGTGTTTCCTCCGACACTTTGGTGTGGCTGGCTTCCAATTGGATGGACAGTGTGGCTTGGTTGGGTTGTGTTTGGGAGGATGTATAGCTCTCGACCTTTGCCTCTCCAGAGTCCGTATGGGAGTTACACGATGAGACAAGACTGTAACTACTACCAATTGGAGAGAAAAAAAGGTGTGGAATTGTATTTTTTATTTTTTTATTTAAATCAAATTTGCACTGATAAACAATGAGGAATTGTAGCCTCCTCGTCCTTCTGAAGTTTGCCTGCCAATGCATGCTTGTCCCAACCAAGCACCCAAGTTAACTAGCTGAAGTTGGCTAGTTTGCTATCTAAACTCAGCAAAAAAGAAACGACCCTGTTTTTCAAAGATCATTCGTAAAAATCGAAATAACTTTACAGATCTTCATTTTAAAAGGTTTAAGCACTGTTTCCCATGCTTGTTCAATGAACCATAAACAATTAACGAACATGCACCTGTGGAACGGTGGGGCAATTAAGGGCACAGTTCTGAAAACTTAGGACACTAAAGAGGCCTTTCTACTGACTCTGAAAAACACCAAAAGAAAGATGCCCAGGGTCCCTGCTCATCTGCATGAACGTGCCTTAGGCATGCTGCAAATAGATACGAGGACTGCAGATTTGGCCTGAGCAATAAATTGCAATGTCCGTACTGTGAGATGTCTAAGACAGTGCTACAGGGAGACAGGATGGACAGCTGATCGTCCTTGCAGTGGCAGACCACATGTAACAACACCTGCACAGGATCGGTACAGCCGAACATCACACCTGCGGGACAACAACTGCAACAACTGCCTGACGCACAATCCCTCCATCAGTGCTCAGACTGTCAACAATAGACTGAGATAGGCTGGCCTGAGTTCTTGTAGGCCTGTTGTAAGGCAGGTCCTCACCAGACATCACCAGGAACAATGTCGCCCATAGGCACAAACCCACCGTCACTGGACAAGACAGGACTGGCAAAAAGTGATCTTCACTGAGTCGCAGTTTTGTTTCACCAGGGGTGATGGTCGGATTTGCGTTTATCGTCGACGGAATGAGCGTTATACCGAGGCCTGTACTCTGGAGCGGGATTGATTTGGAGGTGGAGGGTCCGTCATGGTCTGTGGCGGTGTGTCACAGCATCATCGTTCTAAGCTTGTTGTCATTGCAGGCAATCTCAACGCTGTGCGTTACAGGGAAGACATCCTCCTCCCTCATGTGGTACCCTTCCTGCAGGCTCATCCTGACATGACCCTCCAGTAGGACAATGCAACCAGCCATACTGCTCGTTCTGTGTGTGATTTCCTGCAAGACAGGAATGTCAGTGTTCTGCCATGGCCAGCGAAGAGCCCGGACTTCAATCCCATTGAGCACGTCTGGGACCTGTTGGATCGGAGGGTGAGGGCTAGGGCTATTCCCCCCAGAAATGTCCAGGAACTTGCAGGTGCCTTGGTGGAATTGTGGGGTAACATCTCACAGCAAGAACTGGGACATCTGGTACAGTCCACAAGGAAGAGATGCACTGCAGTGCTTAATGCAGCTGGTGGCCACACCAGATACTGACTGTTACTTTTGATTTTGACCCCACCCCCTTTGTTCAGAGACACATTATTCATTTTCTGTTAGTCATATGTCTGTGGAAATTGTTCAGTTTATGTCTCAGTTGTTGAATCATGTTATGCTCATACAAATATTTACACATGTTAAATTTGCTGAAAATAAAAGCAGGTGACAGTGAGAGGACGTTTCTTTTTTTCTGAGTTTAGCAACACAAACGAGAGAACACCTCACTCTGATCATTTTACTCACCGAAACAGAGTTAGGCTGTTTACATATTATCTAGACTCTAGATTCTAGAGCATTCTTGACTAATTATTACTTTTTTGCCTACGTTTAATGACATCGGTCTTATTCAGCAGGTGTTGCGCATTCGTAAATGAATCAGGTGAATCCAAGAGATATGCTAACTATTGTCGTGTCTTTGGCTATGCCGAATTAAGTGATATGACATGCTATTCTACAAATAATTTATCCGTAATTAATATTACCTGGTTGAGCTAATCATGTAAATGTAATTAACTACAGAGTCGGGGCACCACGAAATAATATTTATAGAGCTGTTATCTTCCGAATAGACCTAGTAATATTTTACATCAATAGCAGTCAATATTAATCGTCATCTTAATTCAGTCTCCTCTGAAAGTTGTAAATTCTTAGTTATCTGCACGAACCCTGGCTAACAAGTTGAATTAGCAATGCAAAATTGGGTTTAATTATTCATTTACTAAATACCTAACTAATCACACAGAATTACACATACACATAATTCAATCATACCATGATTACAAATGACGTCATAAAGGAAAACATCCCTAGGGGGCAGAACAGATATGACAGCTGGTTACACAAAAGAAAGGGGGCTGGGTTTGAGTGAAAGAGCGGGAAGACTGAGGAACAAAGGGCGAAGCTGTGCTATCGTAAATACAATATCTTATGCATTCTAAATTTACCGCCCATTTGGAAAAAGAAAATGGAATAAATATTTACGCTGAGCTGCACTTCAGTAGGTTGGTGGTAGATGGAAGGCCGTGTTGCCAAACCGAGTCCTTTGTCCTTTGAAGAATGTCTCTGGTGGTCAATTGCATACGTTGTAATAACGTCGTTGTGTGGTAGACGGGATACTCTGTCTGTTCCTTCCTAACCTGCGTTTGCATCTGCTGTTGCTAATTCAATGGCTAGGAGGTATCACTTCTGTAGTGAATAAGAGTTCAAAGTTCATACCATTCGCAACCAAAGCTCACGTTGAAGTTGGCTTCGTTCTGTAGTTATTATCTGAACCATTCTGACATCGGACCGCCGTCCTCACATCCTCAGAACCTTAAATCCTTATTCACTACATTGTCGTCAAGGCTTTATATAGGAAGGGAGAGGAGGGCGTGTTTGAAAGGTTTTATAGCCCTTGTCCCTTCACAGGGGCGGGCCACTGATTGAGCAGAGCCCTACCTTATGAAAACCCAAATTTCACATTTTAGAAGATAAAATCACATTTCATCCCATCACGAATAATTTCATATTCAAACATTTAAATTGAGCACCAATTCCATGTGAATCCGATAACTCTCATGTGTAGACTTTCCATGGTAGAGTTTATGTCATCTTATCATTGATGAGAAGGTCTCAGATGACAACCGAACTGACATCATATTCATTAAGTACCACTGCATATGTTCAATTGGTCGGATTACCAGAATATAGTTAATCTCCCCCCACCTTCTGATGTTCCCAGAATCTCTATGTTAACCAAGGGGTTTGCAAATGTAACATCAGTAGGGTAGAGAGAGGAAAAAGGGGGAAGTAGGTATTTATGACTGTCATAAGCCTTCCCCCAAGCCAACGTCATGACACTGTATAACAGTCGTTCTACTTCTTGCGAGCTAACCGAATGACACCTGCATCTTTAGCTGTGTATAATCAAAGAAAAAAATGATACGAGGGGAAAAAGTCAGTCACTCACCCACGCCGTGTTTTTAGCTTGCTACATAAATAGATACGATATAGCCAGGTTTTGACTGACTTGTGATCATTGCCCTTGCCAGTTTGATTGTATTGACATTCCCAGCCTTAGTTACATTCGTCCGTTTTTGTCCAGAATATTGAGTCATTATAACTGAAACAGTGCATATCAAATGGAGGCAGCAAACAATGTTCCAGGGCAGCTGTGATTTACAATGGGATAGCAAAATGTTTTGGACAACCAAGAAATGTATTGATGAATTATATTAATCATGCATTGACCTGAATCCATCTATTCTGCCAACAATGATTTAGTGTATGTCATGGAATGTTGAGTCAAATAGAACCTATTTTTAAAAGCTCTTATAAAGTTGGTTTTGTAGCATAAACCGGGAATTTGATATTTTGGACTGATATTATGATTATCTGTTTGTTTCATTTCTGCAAAGTAGTTCAAATGCTGTCAGTTCCATTTGAAACTTTAGGTCACCAGTTGCTTTGTGTGCTAATGAACATGAAGTGTTTTTTGGAATGGGAAGTCATCATTTTGCCAAAAAGTTCCCAAACGGCCTACATAAAGATATGAGTGAGGGATGGTACAGAACGACATAGGCAAAATACAGTAGATGGTATCGAGTACAGTATATACATATGAGATGAGTGATGTAGGGTATGTAAACATAAAAGTGGCATAGTTTAAAGTGGCTAGTGATGCATGTATTACATAAAGATGGCAAGATGCAGTAGATGGTATCGAGTACAGTATATACATATGAGATGAGTGATGTAGGGTATGTAAACATTATATTAAGTGGCATTGTTTAAAAGTGGCTAGTGATACATCTTTTACATCAATTTCCATAATTAATGTGGCTGGATCTGAGTCAGTATGTTGACAGCAGCCACTCAATGTTAGTGGTGGCTGTTTAACAGTCTGATGACCTTGAGATAGAAGCTGTTTTTCAGTCTCAAGGTCCCTGCTTTGATGCATCTGTACTGACCTCGCCTTCTGGATGAACGCGGGGTGAACAGGCAGTGGCTTGGGTGGTTGTTGTTCTTGATGATCTTTGTGGCCTTCCTGTGACATTGGGTGGTATAGGTGTCCTGGAGGGCAGGTAGTTTGCCCCCGGTGATGCGTTGTGCAGACCTCACTACCCTCTGGAGAGCCTTACGGTTGTGGGCAGAGCAGTTGCACCTCTACTTTGTCTCTAATCTTCTTATTAATGATTTCTTTCAACCAATCGTCAGTGCAGTACATGTTGAGTGCCCTTCTCTTATAATCATGCTGAAAGTCTGTTGTTAATTTGTTTATAGAGAAATAGCATTGTATTTGGTCAAACACAATTTTCTCCAACAGTTTGCTAGGAGCTGGCAGCAAGCTAATAGGTCTGCTGTTAGATGTCTGCTGTTAGAACCAGTAAAGGCCGCTTTACCACTCTGGGTAGCGATAAGACTTTGGCTTCCCTCCAGGCTTGAGGACAAAGACTTTCCTCTAGGCTCAGATTAAAAATAAGACAGATAGGAGTGGCTATAGAGTCAGCTACCATCCTCAGTAGCGTTCCATCTAAGTTTTCAATGCCAGGAGGTTTGTCATTATTGATTGATAATATTTCCATCTCTCTCACACGAACTTTACAAAATTCTAACCTGTAATGCTTTTCTTTTCTATCATTTTTTTTATTTTTTATCCATGAATACAATGGCTCAGTGTTCATTGTTAGCATTTGCTGCCTAAGTTTGCCCACTTTGCCAATGAAATAATAATTCAAATAATTTGCAACAGCAAAGTATTTTGTGATAAGCCATCTGATTTGATGAAAGATGGAGTATATGTCTTTCTCCCCATAATATCATTTAAAGTTTCATTTAAGGCTTCATAACAGTTTCTTCTTTTTGGTGAGTTTAGTCACATAATTTCTAAATGTGCAGAAAGTAAGCTATTCAGATGTGCAGCTAGACTTACTAGCCAATTATTTCTCCCCCATCGCTTTCAACCATAGTTATTCAATTCCTCATCAATCCATGGAGCTCTAACAGTTCTAACAGTCAGTTTCTTAACAGGTGCATGTTTATCAATAATTGGAAGAAGCAATTTCATAAATTCAAGTGCAGCGTCAGACCAACAAATATTTTTACCATCATCCACATTAGAGTCACAGCAAAATCCTTTGTATGATCTCTTATATACTATTTTAGGCCCAGCTGTTAGAACTTTGGCTTTCCTGGATATAGCCACTATATTGTGATCACTGCATCCAATGGGTACGGATACAACTTGAAAACAAATGGCTAATATATGAATGTTATCTGATTTTGGCAAGTTGATTTCATAAACTTTATTTAAGGCTACATATATTAATATGGGCTATTTTTCAGCCCTTTCCTGGGTAGCTTATCAGAGATAGACATAATACTGAAAAGAGCAAAAAAAGCTAAATATAAATTCAGCAGTCCATTAATCAATTGCTGTGTGTGTGAAGCAACAAACCCATAGGCTTGGCTCTCTCATCCCTTCCAGCCTTCTGGGAGGGAGGGTGGCAGCTTTCATGGCTGGGATCAGTTCTTTCCTCTTCTGGCACACAGATTCAGGATAGTCCTCATTAACGAAGAGATAAGTTTCTCTCAAGCTCTTGGCTCTTTCCAGAACAGCTACCTTGTCCTTGAACCTCAGAAACTTGACCACTATCGGCCTATCACCTGGGCCGGGGTTGTGTTTTCCAGGCCTGCGGGCGCGCTCCATCTCGATCTTCCGGTGGTCCATCTCAGAGACCATTTCCCTCACTTTTTCTTCAGACGCCTTCCAGGTCTCATGTGGTGATTTCACCCACAACCATGTTCTGCCTTGATTGTCCCTCGAGATTTATCCGTCATTGTTATCATGGAGTCACACACAGAACTAACGTCCTCTCTCACTGGACTTAGATAGCTGTCATCTTGCCTTTCTCCTGTTTCAAGTCATCGAGCTGACCCTGGGAGAATGTTATACCTTAGGCCTAGTATGTGACATGGGCTAAGACTAAGCATGTAATCTAGAGGGACAGGGGCAAAACAATGGACAATACATCACTTATTTATTCACAGCTAAGTTTAACATGTATCAGGTGGAATTTCCTGTCCAGCAGCCCCATGTTTGGCAATGATGTCAGTCTAGCCGCTACTCAACTGTGGCTATTTTTAGCTCTGTGTGTGTTACATGGGTATTTGTGTGAAGGTGAGGAGTAAAAATAGGAGACCCACACCACAGTTAGTTTTGTTTATACTGTTTGGTATACAACATTCTCATGTACAATCATAATAAAAGCTCTGCTCTTAAATGTTCAGCGATAGGCCAGGCTCAGCCCAACAAATCTTGTATGTATAAAGCAAGAAAGAGGATACTGACACCTTTTTTTAAATCCTATATTCACAAAGTCTCAAACTAAGAGTGTTGATATAGGATCAGCCAGCCAGCCCCTCTTTCAATGTAATCTTCTTAATAACTTAAAAGGGAAAAACTGATCCTAGATCAGCACTCCTACTCGGGGACGCTTGATGAATACAGACCTACGCATAGAACCAGCTGTCTGTCATTTAAAAAATGTAAACTTTACAATTATACAAAACTTTGTTACATTATAAAAAAAGATAAACAAATGCTGTAAAATCATTTTGGAACTTTTATTTATAGAACTTGCGATAGCATTTGGTTGTAGGGTTTCGTTCCCTCAAATATGAGAGTACTTCACACCTTTCTAACCATATTCAATAGGGCACACCGCAACAACCTGTAGCAAAAAGTTTTGCAACACAAATTAGTTTCTTATTGGACAGGTTCAGGTAGTCCCTCCCGTTTCGGTCCGTTTTCTTCAATTTATTTCCTAGTGAATACAACCCAGGGTAACAGTCGAAATGTGAAAGCTCTTAACACATTTAGGGGAACTCATGACAAAGCATGTCGAGACAGTGAATTATGGCTTGTGCAGTATAAAAAAAGACATGTCTTTTGTCAGGGAAATATGACAAATTGGACATATTATTGTCAGGTGGAAACATGACAGTGGTGGCATTGATAGATATATAGAGCACCTAGTGTTGCCCTCCATACCCTGGATGTCTGTAGCGGTCCTCAAACAAATCATTCATTAAAAAGGATTTCAGTAGCCCCTTGTGTAAGAGTAGAGTCATTGCTTTTGAGACTGACACAAAAAGCCCAATGCTTGGCTGCTAAAATGGCTGTGGATTGTCAATGTGGTTTCCAGAGAACAATACTGAACACAGAAAAACACCAGTCTTAGGTCCCAAAGGGTACATTTCTTTTGCCATGTGCTACATTTGAATAAAATTATCTAACCTCCTTGGGTGATGGCCATGTCCATTTCCAAGTAACTCGCTTCCATTGTCTTCAGCAACTTGACAGGAGTCTGATTGTATTTGCATTATGTATTTTTTGTGTGATTGTAAATGCTTTCATCATGATCTCCTACAACAGCGGTAGGCAACTAGATTCAGCCTTGAGATGATTTTTGCCAGAACATAATAATAAAAAGAGTATTTGAAAATAACAATCATTTCCTACTTTGATTACATTGAGACATAATCACATCTTTTTTTTATGGAATTCTTGGAAACAGATTTCCTAAAGTAGGCAACCTGTTGGCAACCCTTGTCCTACACAAGCGTGTATGTTACCTGGTGGTGCCAGACCACACCCACATCTCTCTCCTGTGTCCGGCATCATGTCAAGCATGGCGTGAATCTCCTCTGCACTGTATCCCAGAAGGCCGTTCAGGTCGCAGACAAAGCGGTAGACATATCGCTTGCCAGACGTCTTGTGGATTATGTTCTTGTTGTAGTAGTAGCGCAGGCCGCGGCTCAGCTTTTCATAGTTCATCTTGGGCTTGTTCTTCCTCTGGCCCCAGCGCCTAGCCACCTGGAGGGGAGGAGTGAGGACGAAAGGTGGGAGAGAGTCAAATGATCTTGATCCACCTCATCCCTAATTTCCTATGGCAAGATCAAGCAAAAATACTTTTAACTTTGTCTATTCCATTAGGTATTGTCAATGGGAATTAGTAGCTGGATATAGGATGACGTGATGATCAAATCAGGTGTTGCTTGACACTTCCCTGGTTGCCTAAGTGGAAGGGATGTTCTCACCTCATCGGGATTGGTCAATTTGAATTCCCAGCCATCTCCCGTCCAGCTGATGACCGACTGACAGGAAGTGTCGGTCAAGAGCTCCAACAGAAATTGCCACAGCTGGATCGGACCACTTTCTGTGGAAGCACAACCAAGGAACATACAGTTTATTACTTAAATTACTTGGTATTTAATTGAATCTCAAAGAAACAAATAATCACCTTTTGAGTTAGTCAGCAAATATAGTCACCTACAAGGTAGTCAGCAATTGTTGTGCATTCTTGGGTTACATAAACACACACACACCTGTGTATCCCGCAAGAGCCGCTGCCGGTATGACAGACTTGTCTTTGGTCAGGTCCATGCGCTCCTTCACATAGTCTTTGAAGGTGCCTTTGGCTGGGTGGCCACGCAGCGTGGCCGGGTAGTCGTCTGAGTCAAAGCTGTTGTAGGAGGGCACGCGCTGTAGACTGCAGAAGTGGGAGTAGCTGCCCCGGGACTGGGTGAGACGCTCACAAGCATCTAGGCTCTCCACACTCTCAAAGGATTCTTGGCCCCCAATTTTGCCTGGGATAAAAGAGTGGAACACCACAGCCATGTTCAGTTGGGGGAAAACATTTTGAAACAAAGTGAAGCATGGGGGCACTACCTGAACCAAAATTCTAAACTATTCTGCTGAAAAATAGTTGCTACGGTGTGCAATACTGAACACCAACCAAATATTTATAATGAGGATCATAAAACTGAATGTTCATTTGCATCACAGTGAATAATATCCATCCACACAATGTCCATAATGAGCTCGTTAATGATCTCCTTGCTTAATCTGATTCTACCAGGCTAAAATGTCATATATTCAATGTACAGGAGAATATTATATACAGCAGACAAACATTCTCCCATGATGTCTTCTATAGCATTTAAGGTGGAGGAGAATGTGGTTGAATTGGTAGAACATTGCGTTTGCAACATCAGGGTCGTGGGCTGATTTCTACAGAGGTCAATAAGATAAAATATGTATGCATGCATGTATAACTTTCGTAAAACTGACCATCCTACCGATTCTCGACTTCGGCGAGATCATTTACGAAATAGCCTCCAACACTCTGCTCAGCAAATTGGATGCAGTCTATCACAGTGCCTTTCGTTTTGTCACCAAAGTCCCATACACTACCCAGCACTGTGACCTGTACGCTCTCGTTGGCTGGCCCTCGCGTCATACTCGTCGCCAAACCCACTGGCTCCAGGTCATCTACAAGTGTCTGCTAGGTAAAGCCCCGCCGTATCTCAGCTCACTGGTCACCATGGCAGCACCAACCCGTAGCATGCGCTCCAGCAGGTATCTCACTTGTCACCCCCAAAACCAATTCCTCTTTTGGCCGCCTCTCCTTCCAGTTCTCTGCTGCCAATGACTGGAACGAACTGCAAAAATCACTAAAGCTGGAGACTCTTACATCCCTCACTAGCTTTAAGCACCAGCTGCCAGAGCAGCTCACAGATCACTGAACCTGTACATAGCTCATCTATAAATAGCCCATCCAATCTACCTCATCCCCATTGCATATTTTTTATTTCTCTTGCTCCTTTGCACCCCAGTATCTCTACTTGAACATTCATCTTCTGCACATTCTAACATTCCAGTGTTTAATTGCTACATTGTAATTACGTCGACACCATGGCTTATTTATTGCCTTACCTCACTTATCCTACCTCATTTGTACAAGCTGTATATAGATTTTCTACTGTATGTTTGTTTATTCGATGTGTAATGCTGTTGTTGTGTGTCGAACTGCTTTGCTTTATCTTGGTCAGGTCGCAGTTGCAAATGAGAACTTGTTCTCAACTAGCCTACCTGGTTAAATAAAGGTGAAAAAAATAATTACGCACATAAATATCTTTGGACAAAAGCATCTGCTAAATGGCATATGTTATTATATTACATGACTGTGGTCTTACCTCGAATGACGTGCCCCATGCACATGTTGTCATGGGAGACCACTTCCTGTTTGATGGTGAGGTAGTCCCTCTGCTTAGGACCCAGTGGGCCAGTAGAATGTCCGTTCTCAGTCTTGATTGACAGCAGGTCCTCACAGGTGGTTGGTAGAAGTGTCTGATTGGACTCTGTGATGAAGCCTGACTCTGAGTTGTCCGATGGAAGGATGCACTGGGCACGTTCAGTTCCATAGTCTATGGAGAAGAATTGGGGGAGAGACATTATATCTCTCCCAAAAAAGGGAGTAATGATATTTCTCTCCATTATAAAATAGACAGTATGATTTTGACAATAGTGGTCTCGTGTTTTGGGCAGAGAAGCTATACTCGCTGGCAAGGTAGTCATAAGTGAACCGGGACTCCTGGAATGTGGGCATCAAGCCATTGACGGGGAAATGCCTCACATCTTTACCAAGAAAGACATAGTTATGATGGTACCCCCCCCCCCCCTCCCGCTTTAACAAAAATATATATACAGTGGGGCAAAAAAGTATTTAGTCAGCCACCAATTGTGCAAGTTCTCCCACTTAAAAAGATGCGAGAGGCCTGTAATTTTCATCATGGGTACACTTCAACTATGAAAGACAAAATGAAAAGGAAAAGAAATCCAGAAAATCACATTGTAGGATTTTTAATGAATTTATGTGCAAATTATGGTGGAAAATAAGTATTTGGTCACCTACAAACAAGCAAGATTTCTGGCTTTCACAGACCAGTAACTTCTTTAAGAGGCTACTCTGTCCTCCACTCGTTACCTGTATTAATGGCACCTGTTTGAACTTGTTATCAGTATAAAAGACACCTGTCCACAACCTCAAACAGTCACTCCAAACTCCACTATGGCCAAGACCAAAGAGCTGTCAAAGGACACCAGAAACAAAATTGTAGACCTGCACCAGGCTGGGAAGACTGAATCTGCAATAGGTAAGCAGCTTGGTTTGAAGAAATCAACTGTGGGAGTAATTATTAGGAAATGGAAGACATACAAGACCACTGATAATCTCCCTCGGTCTGGGGCTCCACGCAAGATCTCACCCCATGGGGTCAAAATGATCACAAGAACGGTGAGCAAAAATCCCAGAACCACACGGGAGGGCCTAGTGAATGACCTGCAGAGAGCTGGGACCAAAGTAACAAAGTCTACCATCAGTAACACACTACGCCGCCAGGGACTCTAATCCTGTAGTGCCAGACGTGTCCCCCTGCTTAACCAGTACATGTCCAGGCCCGTCTGAAGTTTGCTAGAGAGCATTTGGATGATCCAGAAGAAGATTGGGAGAATGTCATATGGTCAGATGACACCAAAATATAACTTTTTGGTAAAAACTCAACTCGTCGTGTTTTGGAGGACAAAGAATGCAGAGTTGCATCCAAAGAACATCATACTAATGTGAAGTATTGGGGTGAAAAATTCATGCTTTGGGGCCGTTTCTCTGCAAATGAAATGGGGCCATGTATCGTGAGATTTTGAGTGAAAACCTCCTTCCATCAGCAAGGGCATTGAAGATGAAACGTGGCTGGGTCTTTCAGCATGACAATGATCCCAAACACACCACCCGGGCAACGAAGGAGTGGCTTCGTAAGAAGCATTTCAAGATCCTGGAGTGGCCTAGCCAGTCTCCAGTTCTCAACCCCATAGAAAATCTTTGGAGGGAGTTGATATTCGATGTTGCCCAGCAACAGCCCCAAGACATCACTGCTCTAGAGGAGATCTGCATGGCGGAATGGGCCAAAATACCAGCAACGGTGTGTACAAAAAAACATTTGAACTCTGTCATTGCCAACAAGGGTATATAACAAAGTATTGAGATAAACGTTTGTTAGTGACCAAATACTTATTTTCCACCATTTGCAAATACATTCATTAAAAATCCTACAATGTGATTTTTCTGGATTTTTTTTTCTCATTTTGTCTGTCATAGTTGAAGTGTACATATGATGAAAATGATAGGCCTCTCATGTTTTTAAGTGGGAGAACTTGCACAATTGGTGGCTGACTAAATACTTTTTTGCTCCACTGTATACCAACTAAACAATACCACAGTAAAGTATCAATGTTTGTGGGATCGGATGCCAACACATTTTATACAATAGGTTTTGATGTCCGTTAAAACTATTTTGTGCTGATGATAGCCGTAGTCTCTCAATAGCCTAGCAATTATGCTAATATACAGTGGGGAGAACAAGTATTTGATACACTGCCGATTTTACAAGGTCTCCTACTTACAAAGCATGTAGAGGTCTATAATTTGTATCATTAGGTACACTTCAAAATAAATAACATTGGGATGAGGTAGTTGGGTGGGCTATATACAGATTGGCTGTGTACAGGTACAGTGACTGTGTACAGGTACAGTGATCGGTAAACTGTGTGGGATTTCCAACACAACGAAAGAGGTTTAACAGGCTAGTAATAGGGGTTGCAACAATTGCGGTGGATCATTTTAGAAAGAGAGGGTGCAGTGCAGATCGTCTAGCCCAGCTGATTTGTAGGGGGTCTAGATTTTGCAGCTCTTTCAGAACATCAGCTATTTGGGTGCATAGCTGTTGGCCGGGGTAGGGGTGGCCAGGTGGAAAGCATTGCCAGTTGTAGAAAAATGCTTATTGAAATGATTGATTATCTTAGTTTTATCAGTGGTGACAGCGTTTCCTAGCCTCAGTGGAGTGGGCAGCTGGGAGGAGGTGCTCTTATTCTCCGTGGACTTCAGTGTCCCAAAACTTATTGGAATTAGTGCTACAGGATGCATATTTCTGTTTGAAAAAGCTAGCCTTAGCTTTCCTAACTGACTGTTTATAATGGTTCCGGACTTCCCTGAAAAGTTGCATATTGCGGGGGCTATTCGATGCTGATGCAGTACGCCACAGGATGTTTTTGTGCCGATCAAGAGCAGTCAAGTCTGGAATGAACCAAGGGCTATCTATACCTCTTCTTAGTTCTGTTTTTTTGAATGGGGCATGCTTATTTAAGATGGTGAGGAAAGTACTTAAAGAATAACCAGGCATCCTCTACTGATGGAATGGAGATCAATATGCTTCCAGGATACCCGTGCCAAGTCGATTAGAAAGGCCTGCTCGTTGAAGTGTTTTAGGGAGCATTTGACAGTGATGAGGGGTGGTCGTTTGACCACGGACGCAGGCAATGAGACAGTGATTGCTGATATCCTGGTTGAAGACAGCAGAGGTGTATTTAGAGGGGAGGTTGGTCAGGATGATATCTTGGAGGGTGCCCGTATTTACAGATTTATGGTTGTACCTGGTAGGGTCCTTGATAATTTGTGTGAGATTGAGGGCATCAAGTTTAGATTGTAGGATGGCCAGGGTGTTAAGCATATCCCAGTTTAAGTCACCTGACAGTACAAACTCTGAAGATAAGTGGGGAACATTCACAGCTGGAATTAACAGCTGGTGGCTGAAGGAGGTCTATAACAAGCAGCAACAGTGAGAGACTTATTTCTGGAAAGGTGGATTTTTAAAAGTAGAAGCTCAAACTGTTTGGGCACAGACCTGGATAGCATGACAGAACTCTGACAGAACTCTGAAGACTAACTCCACCCCCTTTGGTAGTTCTATCCTTGGTGGAAAATGTACTTGGGGATGGAAATTTCCGAATTTTTGGTGGCCTTCCTAAGCCCGGATTCAGACACTGCTAGGACATCAGAGTTGGCGGAATGTTGTAAAGCTGTAAATAAAACAAACTTAGGGAGGAGGCTTCTGATGTTAACATGCATGAAACCAAGGCTTTTACGGTTACAGAAGTCAACAAATGATAGCGCCTGGGGAATGGAACTGGGGGGCTACAGGGCCTGGATTAACCTCTACATCACCAGAGGAAAAGAGGAGTATGATAAGGGTGCGGCTAAAGGCTATAACAACTGGTCGTCCAGTGGTTCGGGAACAGAGATTAAAAGTAGCAGATTTTTAGGCGTGGTAGAATAGATTCAGGGCATAATGTACAGACAATGTTATGGTAGGATGTGAGTACAGTGGAGGTAATCCTAGGCGTTGGGTGAGGATGAGAAGTTGTCTCTGGAGGCACCAGTTAAGCCAGGTGAGGTCTCTGCATGTGCGTGGTGGGACAAAAGACCTATCTAAGGCATGTTGAGCGGGACTGAGGGCTCTACAGTGAAATAAAACAATAAGAACTAACAGAGAGAGCAGTAGACAAGGCATATTGACATTAGAGGTATAAAGCAATCACAGGTGTTGATCGGGAGAGCTAAGACAAAAATGGGCGATGAATGTCATCTAATATTTTAAATTGTATTTAACCACCCTAATGTTGCAGGACACCAGGAAGTTTAGCTGCTGCCCAGGTGATATTTATTTATAACAACATTTCAACCCTTAGGTCTTCATTAGGCATGGAGCAGCAGTGTGGTGTTTTCCATGAGTTTGCTCCAGCACCTGCGGAAAGTACCTGGATGTGCATATGTTCTTCAGATTTTGACCCGTAATAAATAGTAATCCAGTAAGGTTATGAGCACCATGTTGCTGGGTTAGCAGTGATGTTAATAGCCTTAATAGATGTTGTTGGCCTAACATTGATATTAAAAGCCCTAGGCTACTACTGTATGCTGCTGGCCTAGCAATGATGCGAATAGCCACAGGCCACTGTATGTTGCTGGTCTAGTAATGATGCTAATAGAAATGTAAAAAGCCATCTGTTGCTATCCTAGCGATGACAGGTGCTACCTACCTCTCTGCATCATCTCCAGGTGTTCCCACAGGATGTCCCCCACAAAGTCAGGTGCCAGGTCCAAGAAGCACTCCTTCCCCAGGGCACAGAGACTTACCCCGGCCATACGGAAGCAGTGCAGGTCCACGCTCTTCAGGCTGAACTCGTTCACTGTCCACAGCAGCCACTGGCCCACCTGGCTCTCTGACCAGTGCCTGGGGTCTGGACACAGAGGGGGAATGGGTGTAACATCAAAAACAGTCTTCCTTAGTGTGATACTGTGTATTCACTGACTATCTGGATCATATGTCACTGTGTATGCAGATACGTTGGTTACTTAACAGTGACCCTCTACAGTGTTGGATCAATACAGTATTGAGGGCCAAAACATAGAGCAAGAGGCTGGGACAGTCACAAAATAAAATGTATTTTGCTATTATTCATGATAAATTGTGCATCATTCATGACAATGCATTATCTGTGGAGCAATACTGTACATCCAGCTTTAAACTTGAAATACCACTTTTTGTACAACACACTAACAGCAACGGTTTGACACTGGGAGCAGGTCAACCTTAATCTGAAATCACCATAAGTGAAACATTGCCAGCACATGTTTTTGTTGGAGAAACAGGCATCCAGCAATGTGGAAAAAAACTATATGCAGTACATACCTGGTTAAATAAAGGTTAAATAAATAAAAATGGTTTTGTTTGACCTAACTTTGTTGCTGTAATATCCTAAAGACATGTAGCAGTTTCACAAATAGGGATTCCGGCTTTAAGTCAGTGGGACCTTATCCAAAAATAAAATGCTCCTCAAACAGTTTTGAGAATACATCATATACACTTGTGTATAGTGTGGTGTTTAGCAGAAGTTATAACCCTCTCGCACCGAATCCCAATCGTTAGACTTTTTGGCAGATAAAGTTAAAACTCCCTGCACCAAAATTCCTCAGCAACTGCCGAGACTCCTAGGCGCTTATTAACAGACACCCCCTAGACGGAGTGACTCACTGTCTATCCACGCCTCACACATTTGTTTACTCTTAACAGGCTGCTCCTCCAACTCTCCCACCAGGTCACATGGTCTCATGCCTACTCTAAAGAGTGAATGGGTTGTCATGTCAAGGTATATTGCAAGTTGGTTTAACAACCAACCAGTGGTGGAAAAAGTACCCATTGTCCTACTTGAGTAAAAGTAAAGATACCTTAATAGAAAATGACAAGTAAACATGAGTCACCCAGTAAAATACTTATTGAGTAAACGTCTTGGTTTTATATATACTGATGTATCAAAAGTAAATGTAATTGCTAAAATATACTTAAGTATCAAGAGTAAAAGTAAAAGTATAAATAATTTAAAATTCCTTGCATTAAGCAAAGCAGACAGACTTCTAGTTTATTTTAAATCCAATCCAACACTAAAAGACCCCCTTTACAAATGAAGTATGTGTTTAGTGAGTCCACCAGATCAGAGGCAGTAGGGATGACCAGGGATGTTCTCTTGATAAGTTTGTGAATTAGACAATTTCCTGTCTTGCTAAGCATTCAAAATGTAACGAGTACTTTTGGGTGTCAGGGAAAATGTATGAAATAAAAAGTAGATAATTTTCTTCAGGAATGTAGTGAAGTAAAAGTTGTCAAAAATATAAATAGTAAAGTACAGAACACAAAAAAACTTAAGTAAAAATACTTTCAAGTACTACTTAAAGTACTTTACACCACTGTAACCGACTTGGCTTTGACAGACAGCTCCCACCCGCATGTTGTAAACACTGTTGAGGCAGCACATTCCTACTGGGTCAAAAAAATTGCCACGGAGAAAAATAAATAAGGCAGGCTCCGTTTCATCAATCAATAACTTGGATTGACCGGTGTAAAATGTGCAAAACATTTCAGATAGAAATTTATACAATTTACACGATTCATATACAGTCCCTTCAGAAAGTATTCAGACCCCTTGACTTGCCACATTGTTACATTAACCACTCTAAAATGTATTTTATTTTAATTATTCAAAAACTCAATCTACACAGAATACCCCATAATGACAAAGACACATTTAGAAATGTCTGCAAATTTATACTATGAGATTCAAAATTGAGCTCAGGTGCATCCTGTTTCCATTGATCATCCTTGAGATGTTTCTACAACTTGGAGTCCAAGAATTCAATTGCTTTGACATGATTTGGAACCGCACACACAGATCTATATAAGGTCCCACAACTGACAGTGCATGTCAGAGCAAAAACAAAGCCACGAGGTCAGAGAAATTGTCCATAGAGCTCCGAAACAGGATTGTGTCGAGGCACAGATCTGAGGAAGGGTACCAAAAAAATGTCTGCAGCATTGAAGGTCCCCAAGAACAATCTTCAAGGTCTCCATTAATCTTAAAATAGAAGTGTGGAACCACCAAGACTCTGCCTAGAGCTGGCTGCCTGGTCAAACTGAGCAATTGAATTGGAGAAAGGCCTTGGTCAGGGAGGTGACCAAGAACCCGATGGTCACTGAAAGAGCTCCAGAGTCCCTCTGTGGAGATGGGAGAACCTCCCAGAAGGACAACCATCTCTGCAGCACTCCACCAATCAGGCCTTTATGGTAGTGGCCAGACGAAAGCCACTCCTCAGTAAAAGGCACATGACAGCCCACTTGGAGTTTGCCAAAATGCACCTAAAGACTCAGACCATGAGAAACAAGATTCTCTGGTCTGATGAAACCAAGATAGAACTTTGTCCTGAATGCAAAGCGTCACATCTTGAGAAAACCGGATACAATCCCTACAGTGAAGCATTGTGGCAGCATCATGCTTTGGGGATGTTTTTCAGTGGCAGGTACTGGGAGACTAGTCAGCATCGAGGCAAAGATTAACGGATCAAGGAGAGATCATTGATGAAAACCTGCTCCAAAGCACCAAAAACCTCAGACTGGGGCAAAGTTTCACCATCCAACAGGACAACAACCCTAAGCACATAGCCAAGACAACGCAGGAGTGATCGAACATCTCTGGAGAGACTTGAAAATAGCTGTGCAACGACGCTCCCCATCCAACCTGGCAGAGCTTGAGGATCTGCAAAGAATGGGAGAGAAACTCTCCCAAAGAAGGGGAGAAAATGCAGTGGTATAATCACTGCCAAAGTACTAAGCAATAGTTATAAATGTGATGCTTCCATTTTTTAATTTTTTAAAAAATAAAATAGCAAACATTTTAAACCTGTTTTTGCTTTGGCATTATAGAGTATGGTGTGTAGAATGATGAGGGAAAAAAAACTTAAACTTTAGAACAAGGCTGTAACAAAATGTGGAAAAGGTCAAGGGGTCAGAATACTTTCCAAAGGCGCTGTACTTCATGTACAGACAACTATTCTACACAATTAATTTCTCTGGGCCCATATTCTTAAAGCGTCTCAAAATAGCAGTGATTTTAGATGCAAAATGATCCGAGATAAGCAATCTAACTCTGAGATGCTTTTTGAATTTGGGCCCTGAGCATTTAACATTGTAATGCTCTCCTAAACAGGGCCCTGTTTTATTGGTTGCCATAGGCAGTGCGTTTCTGAATGCTGTGCAGGGGGGGGGGGGGGGTTGGACTAACCTCTGGGCATGCCCAGTCTCTGTTGCTCCTTGGTGAAGCCGCTAAACGTGGCCCTCAGGGCCTGTGACATCATCTCCCTGCTTCCCGGGGTGAGCAGGGGCACGTCACTGAAGTCCACATCTGCCAATACGAACAAAAAAGACAACTCAGCCCCAATGCTAGTACCCTTGGTCACCAATCTGATACCATACTGTAATCTGGGTTCCGGGCAACATTAGTATGCATTGACGGTTCTACTTGTTTAGTATGTCACACAACTTCCCAAGTCTTCTGTCCGCTCCATCGACTCGTCGTGGCCCAAACACAGTGGTTTATACCACAAACAGCATGAAAAGGGGTCTTGCCCTGATCACTGCGCCTGCCCCCCCCCCCCAAACCAAAGAGACAGAAGCCCTGTGCCCGTCTACCCCCCCGAAACCAGAGAGTCAGAAGCACCAGCTTGGATATGTTTAATGTTGAAGTAATTAAGGGAATATGTACATGTAGGTAAAGTGACTAAGCATAGATAAACAGAGTAGCAAGCAGGAATCAGGAGGATAGAGTTATGGTCAGATCAGCCAAATGGAGGGCGAGGGAGAACTTTGTACGCGTCAGTGTGTGGAGTAAGGTTTTTTAATACTCTGGTTGCACATGTAACATGCTGGTAAGTTTCCCTGCATTAAAGTCTCCAGCCACTAGGAGCGCCACTTCTGGATGAGCATTTTCTTGTTTGTTTATGGCCTTATACAGCTCGTTGAGTGCGGTCTTAGTGCCAACATCGGTTTGAGGTGGTAAATAGACAGCTACGAAAAATATAGATAAACACTTGGTAAATAGTGTGGTCTACAGCTTTTCATGAGATACTCTACCTCAGGCAAGCAAAACCTAGATAGTTCCTTAATATTAGATTTTGTGCACCAGCTGTTATTGTCAAATAGACAGACTGCCACTCCTCGTCTTACCAGAGGCAGCTGTTCTATCTTGCCGATGCACGGAAAACTCACCCAGCTGTAGGTTATCCATATCGTCGTTCAGCCACGACTCTGAAATATAAGATATTACAGTTTTTAATGTCCCGTTGGGAGTCTTGATTGGAGCTCATCCAGTTTATTATCCAATGATTGCACGTTGGCTAATAGGACTGATGGCAGGCGGATTACACACTCGCCATCAGATCCTTACAAGGCACACCGACCTACTTCCACGATATCTGTCTCTTCTTCATGCGATTGACGGGTATTTGGACCTTGTCCGGTGTCTGAAGTAAATCCTTTGCGTTCGAATAAAAGAGTATTTTTGTCCAGTATGAGGTGAGTAATCACTGTCCTGAAATCCAGAAGCTATTTTCGCTCAAAGAGACGATGGCAGAAATACCACATAAAATAAAAAAGTTACAAATAATGCGGAAAAAAAAACACAATAGCACAATTGGTTAGGGGCCCGTAAAACGGCAGCCATCTCCTCCGGTGCTATTGCAACTAATGTCTGTAAAGATAGAAATGCACCAGAGACCGTCCTTAAAACCAGTCAGACTGATGAGTGTCAGAGACTCACTGGATATGGTCAATCTAGAGTCATCAAGAGAAAAGATGAACATAATTAACAGTTTCCATTTTGAACATACCAGGGGTCAGGGGGTGTGAAATCTGCATTCTGTGGCTTGCCAACAGAAGATCACATGGTTGGTTCCTGAGGGGGTAGGGTTGAGGAGAGGAGAATAATTGCACTGAGAACTTTGTTTTTTTCCCCAGTATCAAGTTTGTGAGCAGGTTGATTTGTTTCATTGTACTCTCAGCACACTATTGTCCAGCTTGATACAGAAAATCCAAATCAAAGTGAATACTACTAAAACACCCACTATCCAATCCCTCCCTTAATAACTTCTTGTTCTAAAACATGATTTTAAAAAAGGGCAGCCATCAAAAAGCTAGACATGTCACTGACAAAGACTCCAGTCTAGCCTAGGATATTCTTTCAAAGAGTTGTGGAAATTTCCTTGGAATCTGTGGCAAGGAGAGACAGGGAATGGGAACCACATGTTGGATATCCTGCTATGATGTCTCTGGGATAGTCTGGTTTGCCAACAGCGACACGGGATGTCACAAAGGCCCAAGTGGGAACCTCAAGTTATGGTGTACAACACAGTCCAGGTCAGAGTTGTTGGAACATCCCCACTGCACTGTCTGCATAGTCCAGAAATCATTAACAACAATGACCTAATAAGCAGATAGCAACTTTTTGGCAATTGAAACTAACTTCATTTAGTTGGTGTGTACTTTTCATTTTGAATGCTACCAGAGATGGTTACTGCTAAAAACATGTAGGTTCATATTTAAAGGACCAAAGAGTTAGGTCTGCGTCATGTTCTTTTTTGCCCTAAATTGTATTATTTATTTTTTTGACAAAGATAATAATTATTATAATAATTGGGATACTGGCATTTTCACAGCCCTAGTTTATGCAAGTTTCTCACTACTGACACATTCAAACATGCTGTTAATTTGAATCGCCAACTAGCCTAAAGCTTGTCACTTTTGTTCTCTTTGTATGTGTCAAAGGAAATTGGGCGATATATCCAGTTTTAGATTATTTAGCCGGGAAAAAATTTCTGTTTAAAAATACTGATGTCTGTTTGGATACTGATGAAGACATAAGAGTCGAACAGATTTTTTTAGAGTCAGGGGCATCAAACAAAGGTAATGTACTACATTTTGATTAAACATTTCATATAAAAACATTACTTTGGGTAAAAATCTAGTTTCTAAAGATATCCACCTTTTCCTCAGGGCATTCTGGGGGGAAAAACTCCAAAAGTGCATGAATAAGTGATTAGGGAGATGGAAAAAAAATTAGGGAGATGGAAAAAAAAAATCACTGAATTAGTTTGACACCCTCTATGACATTGCTGGATTTCGTGGACCACGAAGCCTGACTCACGCGTGTGTCATCATGTGCTGGGAGAGGGAAACGAGAACACCCTCACAAAATATATGGGCTGAGCAATGATCTCCCATTGCGAGTATTGCTTGAGGAGACACCCTCCACCACGCAAACAACCCGGTGGTCTGGTTAAAAGATCACACAGAACCATTATGCAGGTTACCAGTCAGCTTGGGTTTCTGTGATTATTCTAAACCCTAATCATTCTCTGGCATGGCTGTCATTCAGCGCTGATAATATATCTCAGATTATGAGTGTGGCTACATCCCAAATGGTACCCTATACATTGCAAAGAACCCATAGGGCTTCAGTCAAAAGTAGTGCCCTTTATAGAGATTTGAGTCCTAATTTTGGACGCACCCTGTGTTTTATGACTAAGCGTTACAAGGCGGGATGAGGCAGTCAGGTCAGTCCACTGGCATGCCATGAGAGCTACACTGTTTAGAGAAAGCACACCAAGGCCAGGGTGTAAGAGAATGGAATGGAATGCAGCCCCCCTCTTCCACGCATGACACGTGCGTGAATGGCTCACCTAGCCACCCTTGTCAGACAATGCCTCAACCTCCTTCCTGGAACTCCACATCAAAGTGTGAATCGTTTTTTTAATTTTTATAAAAAATATTTTTTTACATTTAAATAAAGTCACTCAGTATAATTAACTAGGTCACATGAGGAAATCCTACAAATTTTAAAATATTCAAAAACATTCCCCCGGCCCCCCCGAACCTTTTGACTCTAGCATTCATTACGATACCCAAAGCTGTAGAGGCTTGGCCATTTCATATTTAACTGCCACCTTTCACAGTAAAACAGATGCCTCACGTGTTCTTACCACAAGAGGAGTTACGAGACTGTCCTAGAATTGCTATACAAGCACTACGGAAAGCCCCATGAAGTAAACAATACATTGAACACGCGTAGGAAAACCGAAAAACAACCTAATGCTCACTTCAATTCAAATCATCTTGCAATAATATCACTCAAGAAGATCCGTGTTTGACTTTGAATTAAATATTTCCAGATCATGTAAAAATGTATCTGATCATTTATCCATATGTACATTGGATGGTTCCCTCATTGATCGTGTCCTCGCTTATAAATATTTGGTTATTTGGATTGACGAGTTACTTAAGAAAATGTCATTAGGGCCAATACCAGTATCGCGATACTCATTAGTATCGTGGCAAGAAAACAAAACACGAAGCAGATTTACTTCCTTAGGAAAATAGCCATAATGTTGGAAACAAACATTATGTTGACATCCAAAGTCACATTTATTTATTTTCCAAGATATAGTAAATCATATTTTACATACAGCAGGTTTTTAAAAAGGACCAAGTGTTTTCATTTTTGCCATGGAAAAAAAATATTGCGATACTGGCATTTTTATTTACTTAACTAGGCAAGTCATTTAAGAACAAATTCTTATTTACAATGACGGCCTACCGGGAAATAGTGGATTAGGGGGGCAGGATGACATTTTTTACCTTGTCAGCTCGGGGATTCAATCCAGCAACCTTTTGGTTACTGGCCCAACGCTCTAACCACTAGACTACCTACAGCACCTTGTTGTCCCAGTCCTAATTAAAATAGTCTTCTTTTACAGGAATAAGTCATACCTTTCATTAAATAGCAGAAAGAAATATTCAGTCGACATTCATACGTGTTACACAGATGTATCTTAATTTGAACCAGTTTGCTACAGCAGGAAATAATTTTGCAGCGACGGGAAATGTGATTTATAATTCATGGACATTTTTTGTAGGGGTTGATACATTTTTCATTAGTTCAAATCAAGTCTCACATTTTAAAGTGGAAATAAAAATGTAGAACCCTTTTTAAAGCTTGAATAAAAAACAAGTTTGGATTTCTTGCACAAATTCTCAGCAACAAGTGATCAAATTAAGATCCTAGAGCTGTAAACTATGGCAATATTATCTATAACAGTGCAGCTGCCACTGTTTTGAAAAGTAGGCTGGTTCTCTGAAGTTTCGTAGATCGACACATTGCATTATTTTTGTCTATAAAGCCCTCCTGGCATAAACTTCCACTGTAACTTAATTGTTTACTTCCAGATGTACAAGATTCCAGACCCAGTCTCAGGTCTGCACTGAGTTAGCCCTTCGATCTGCACGGAGTTAGGTAAATCTGCTTTTAGTTTTTCTGTACCTTACTTGTGGAATGATATCAAAAGGCTCTCTAAAGTTGTATTAACTGGTGCCTCTAGGGCAATTCAAAAGGCTGATTAAGGAACTTTTTGGTGAAGAATGTGTTTATTTTTCTGTGATTGTTTTTATTTTCATATATTGATGTGAATAATGGTGTATGTTGATTAGTATAGTGTATATTGATATGTATACAGGGATCATCTGTGATAGAGACCTTGGTCTCAGCATGAACCCATTATTTAAACAATTGTAACATAACAGTCTAATAAATTTTGCTGTTAATTCAGGGGCATCCTGCCCAAAAAAAGTATCTCCACAGGTGTGGCCGGTCACCTATCCACAGTAGCTGACTTTATTTTGACAGCTAATGTTTCAGTCATCATGTACCTGGCTGATCGGCTTACTTCAAGCAAAGACGTTCTCCAGAAGTCTAGTGATCACAGGCAGTGATCAGATGGGGACAGATTCCTATCAGTGACTAGTGTACATATCCTAAGTGAGACATCTCCAGGACCGGAGAGGTAACGTGTGTCACTTCAATGCAAAATGGTGGAAAAGGCTGCTCTCTTTAGATGTCCAACACCTGCCAGAACCTCACCAGCCCAACACGCCTTTGAAAGACGTGACAGACTAAACCCATCACAACAAACGTCATTAGACATTTAGGGCTTATAGACATAACATTCAACCTCTAACTCATTTAATAGCGCTTTTTTACAATGCCATTGTCACTGAGCACAAGTGTAATAAAACAAGTGTACGACCAAAGTATCATGGTTGTGTTACTCAGTGTGGTAGCTCTCCCCCTTGAGTGAAGAGGCTGGTTGTTGGGAGAGTTGGCAGGATGGTGCAAGCTTGTGCAGACAATGCTATAACTATCAGCACTTTCACGCTCTGCTGATCACATGAACATTGTGTGTGTGTGTGTGTGTGTGTGTGTGTGTGTGTGTGTGTGTGTGTGTGTGTGTGTGTGTGTGTGTGTGTGTGTGTGTGTGTGTGTGTGTGTGTGTGTGTGTGTGTGTGTGTGTGTGTGTGTGTGTGTGTGTGTGTTACTCCGTTTTCACACTTGGATCTTAGTTTAATGTGGTTGACGAATGTGTGAATAGCCTAGTTTCCATGACGTTTTATGTCGTCTGCATTAACACAGCAAGTCTTTAGCAAAAACATCTGAGAAATCATATAGTTTGAATCATATCAGTGAAAGTAGAATATGAAACAAATATAAAAAGGGAGCAAGCTACATAATCTGATATTTAAGCATTGGCAACCTATTGACAACTGAGTCTATGGGTGACAAATAGGACAACAATGGCAATGTGAGATATATCATAACACGGATGAGAGAAAACAAGAACATCTAAAAACAGGTAAGAAAGTGTAGACAAGTCAGTAACCTATGCTAAAAGGGGTATCTGAGCCAATAGACGACTTTAGCTAGTGAGGGGATTCGAATATCCGACCCGAGTTGCCCCGGTGGAAGAAGTTTGTCGTTGGGACATGTGATAGCATTCATTTTGGAACGAATGCTACGCCTCTCGCGCGTGAGCAAGGTGAGCTCTGGCCAACAGCAAAATCGGCTCAAAACAAAAGTGACATAGGTTAAGCACGGGGTAATGAGCAGGATTCTGTGTTTTCACATGCAAAAATGATTGCTTTTTGATTTAAAAAAAACGCTTTATCTGCATTCCCAATGAAAACTAATTTGAACATATATTTTATATAAAAGAGTTATATTTCTGAACGATGCACCATGATGCCTTGTTAACAACCTGACCGAACAGCGCAGATTATACTGTTCGATTTGAGGTCACTCACAGGGATAAACCGGTGCACCTTAATCGAGTGCTGCCATTAATTAATGGATTTTTTTCCTCACAATTTTTTATTTGACCTTTATTTAACCAGGTAGGCTAGTTGAGAACAAGTTCTCATTTACAACTGCGACCTGGCCAAGATAAAGCATAGCAGTGTGAACAGACAACATAGTTACACATGGAGTAAACAATAAGCAAGTCAATAACACAGTAGAAAAAAAAGTCTATATACATTGTGTGCAAAAGGCATGAGGAGGTAGGCGAATAATTACAATTTTGCAGATTAACACTGGAGTGATAAATGATCAGATGGTCATGTGCAGGTAGAGATAATGGTGTGCAAAAGAGCAGAAAAGTAAATAAATGGGGATGGGGATGAGGTAGGTAGAATTGGGTGGGCTATTTATCGATGTTAACAAAAAGGTGTGCACAATTACTGATGCGCGCCTAAATCATCACTTATATGCATAGGTAGAATACAATTTTGCGTTATAAAAAAATGTATGCATGTATGATAACACAATCGTGTTCTCCATCATTTACATAGACTTAGGCTAAATGGAATAAAAGCTATCAAATGAAACGGCATTTTGATGCTGCACATCATATTTATGGCACTCAACATAAATAGTCTGCAATAGGGTAAATATTGGTAGTTGTCTGACGGTGTAAACTCAAAGTATGCCTAGATGTCATATCAGTAATACAAATAATTATTAGACAAAGCTACTTACAATCCAATTTTTCGGACTTCATCAAAGTTAACGCTGGTTTGATATCAAGAACGGCCGTCATCTCGGCAGCTTCTTCATAACGTTGATCCAATTATCACTTTTGAGTCCCAGCAGCTGCCGATTGATGCGTTATTCAATTGACTGATTTGTAGGCTATTTGAGCTCTGGGCGAATCTTGATTGCGATCCCTTTATTGTCAACTTCGAATGGTATTATTCCCCATAATTTTTCTTAAGACATAAAAGTGTGTAATAAATCTCTCTGAAATGACGTATACACTACTGAAAGCTACAACAAACACTCATGATGATTATGTTGTACGCCCTTCGCTGAAAGGGGCAGGGTTTGACACATGACGCGTATTAGAGGCGTGGCCACAAACTCTACAGATGCCTGTCAGATTACTAATCACAAACAGAGCAATTTTAGGTAAATAAACCCGTTAAATGGTTTACAATGAGTGTGAGTCCATGCCAAGGCGAGTCATGCACCAATAACTATATGTGTGCTGCCATCCTGTTAGAAGGTAACATATTATTTTATTACAATGGTTAAATTGGATTTTCATTGTGTTCAATGGTGTTATTTGCCCCCTAGTGGCGCTTTCTGGTACTTAGAAAGACAACGCAAACGGGAAGTTCAGAATTGGTTTTGCACGCATAGAAGCAGCTACAGACAACGCTACGGTGCAGGTCTTTAAATGTAGTTATTTCTTGTCACGCTTCAGCCTTGGAAAAATATTTGTTTGTAAGTTCGATTCAAGCATTTAGCTAATGATGATAATCTTGTTATTGATAGAGTTTCTTACATATCAATGTTGGTTGCATTTACTTACAAATTGCAATGCCTTTTGTGTATGTCGTTAGCTGTATTACTTTGCTCATGCGTCATGCAAACAAATTGTAAAATATACAATACTGTAGTTTTGTTACTGTTTCTAGTGTAATATGCTTTGTTATTCTACATAGATGGTTATACATTATTCGAGTAATGAAAGGAGCAATTGCCATATGGTTAACAATTAGATATATGGTTTGGCATCATGCCAGATGCATGGTACCTTAGCACGTGCTTTGTATTATGCAACTTCAAATGTTTAATGTACAGCTACAGTATGTCGGTGTGAATTGAACACTAAAGTATATTCTTTTCTGTATTTTGCAGTTTCACAACATAAACGTTTTCAATATATTCATTCAAGAAAAGTCACGCCTTGGGAGTTTTATTGAAGACTTAGTTGTTAGCTATCTGTCTAGTTTTGCATGGGAACGCAACTCAAGGGCAGAATAATATGTGTTCTACAAAAAGCATTAAATTCATGTTAATTTCCCTTCTCAAGCTTGAAAAAGGAGGACGCATTAGTTGAACTTCATAGTAGTTGGTTTGGTTTATGACTGATTAATAACATTGAATAGATGGAATATCCCAGGGTGAAGCGTCTATGTGGATTCCATAGCCTGAGTGAATGCAGACAGATGATCCAATAATTTATTTATTCTGGGAGTCAGTCAAATTCAACTTGTCCATCATCCAGTCAAGGAATGAGGCAACGTGTGTGTAGAAAATGTTGCACTGTGTCGTTATAGTTTGTTTTTTGCCATTAATGCTATCCTTCTATGAGTAGATTGAATGTGCCCCTAAGCGCTGATATTGGGTCAGTTTTGCAATTTCCCCACTAATGGTTAAGTAATAGGATTGGGGGAAAGGAAGCTGGTCCTACATCTGTACCTAGGGGAAACTTCACTCTGAAGCCTGATTGATTGTTCCATATTAATGAGACCCAGTTATAATTTCCAGTCAGTGGAGAGACACCAAGTCACATTGATTGGAATGTTTCCTTTGGTGACTGATTCTAACCACAAAGCACAAACACACACATACAACTTGTCACTTGCTTGCTCATTGACTCACTCATTCACTCAGGGACGCACACATGCCTGTTCGTTCGCACACACGCACACACATCCACACGCATGCATGCGCACACGCACGCAGACAGACAGACACACACACCCTGTCACACACAATGCATCTTGTGTCCTCAGTGCCTTGCCTATCCCAGTCTCCTCTCCTTGTGGTCTGTGGTCTGTGGGGACTCTGTGGAGAGGCAGAGGAGACAGTGTAGTGTGGTCTGTGGGGACTGTGTGGAGAGGCAGAGGGGACAGTGTAGTGTGGTCTGTGGGGCAAGGGTCCAGCAGGGTCTCCCTGTGGGGAAGGAGGGACAGACAAGCGGTCAGCGTGAACAAAGCTTTGGCTCATTCCGACCAATTAGCCCAGTCAAAGAGTCAGCTCATCCCGTTACTGCCATCATGTGCCCTCCATCAAATCATAGTGGTCGTAAGCCCATTATCTCTCCCCCCCAGCCTCTCTTAACATTGTCTCCCCCACTCAATCACATAGTCTGCATCCCAAATGGCACCCTATTCCCTATATAGTACACTACTTTTGACCAGGGCCCTATGTAGGGAAAAGGGTACCATTTTGGACGCATTCATTGTCTAGCCTACTGACTGACCAAACGTCTGAGGAGGAATGCGCATTCAGGAATGACTTAATTAGTACACACAGTGAATGAAGCATTGTGTGGCACAGACAAAGACGACCAATTTTTATTACGATATCAATCTTGCTAACAACACATGTATTTTACTGATTCAGAGGGGTTGGATTAAATGTGGAAGACACATTTCAGTTGAATGCAATCAGTTGTACAACTGACTAGGTATCCCCCTTTCCCTTTCCCATTAAGGGGTGAATCCTAACATCCACTTTAGTAAAATGTTCACTTATTGACATCAATGCATTACATTGACATCAATGTCACGCCTTGGTCATTGTATTTTGTGTTTTTGTTATATGTTTGGGTAGGCCAGGGTGTGACATGGGTTTATATGTTGTTTTCGTATTGGGGTTTGTATTATTTGGGATCGCGGCTGATTAGGGGTGTTGTTAGGCTTGGCTGCCTGAGGCGATTCTCAATCAGAGTCAGGTGCTTATCGTTGTCTCTGATTGGGAACCGTATTTAGGGAGCCATAGTTTCGCTTTGTATTTCGTGAGTGATTGTTCCTGTCTCTGTGTTGTAGTCACCAGATAGGCTGTAATTAGTTTCACGTTCCGTTCTGTTGTTTTTGTATTTTGTATCAGTTATTTCATGTACCGCGTTTTCTTTCATTAAAGTCATGAGTAACCAACAAGCTGCATTTCGGTCCGACTCTCTTCTTTCAACAGACGAACGACGTTACAGAATCACCCACCACTCACGGACCGAGCAGTGTGTAAACTGGCAGGAGCGAAAGGACGACGTTATGGACGGTAGAGGCATGGAGTATACGACGTGGGAAGAAATCGACAGGTGGGCGGCCGACCCAGAGAGAGTGCAGGAGCCCGCCTGGGATTCGCTTCAGCAGTGTGAAGAGGGCTACAGGCGAATGGAGTCAAAAAGGAAAACACGGCGACGCAGAGCGAAAACCAAAAGTAACCCCCAATTATTTATTGGGGGAGGGCGCAGAGAGAGAGTGGCTGAGTCAGTGTTCAGACCTGAGCCAACTCTCCCTGTTAATCGTGAAGAGCAGTTGCAGTGGGAGAGGCTGCACCACTTGGAGAATTTGACATGGGAGGAGGAATTAGACGGTAAAGGACCCTGGGCTCAGCCTGGAGAATATCGCCGTCCCAAGGAAGAAATAGAAGCAGCTAAAGCGGAGAGGCGCTGGTATGAGGAGGCAGCACGGCGACGCGGTTGGAAGCCTGAAAAGCAGCCCAAAAAAATTATTGGGGGGGCCTAGAAGGGGGTATGGTTATGCCAGGTAGGAGACCTGTGCATACTCCCTGTGCTCACCGTTGGGCTAGAGAGACCGGGCAGGCACCGTGTTATGCTATGGAGCGCACAGTGTTTCCAGTGCGGGTGCAGAGCCAGGTGCGGCACATACCAGCCCTTCCTATTGGCCGGGCTAGAGTGGGCATCGAGCCAGGTAAGCTTGGGCAGGCTCGGTGCTCAAGAGCTCCAGTGCGCCCGCACGGTCCGGTCTATCCAGAGCCACCTCCACACACCAGTCCTCCGGTAGCAGCTCCCCGCACCAGGCTTCCTGTGCGTGTCCTCGATCCAGTACCACCAGTTCCAGCACCACGCACCAGGCCTCCAGTGCGCCTCGCCTGTTCAGCGCAGCCAGCGCTTTTCTCCTCTCCTGCGCTGCCGGAGTCTTCCGTCTGCCCAGTGCCGCCAGTCTGCCCAGCGCCACCAGTGCTCCCAGTCTGCCCAGCGCCGCCAGTGCTCCCAGTCTGCCCAGCGCCGCCAGTGCTCCCAGTCTGCCCAGCGCCGCCAGTCTGCCCAGCGCCGCCAGTGCTCCCAGTCTGCCCAGCGATGCCAGTGCCGCTAGTCAGCCCAGCACCGCCAGACAACCAGTCTCTTCCAGATCTGCCAGACAACCAGTCTCTTCCAGATCTGCCAGACAACCAGTCTCTTCCAGATCTGCCAGACAACCAGTCTCTTCCAGATCTGCCAGACAACCAGAATCTTCCTGATCTGCTTGTCAACCTGAATCTTCCAGTTCTGCCAGCCAGCCAGGATTTACCGGAGCCTACTACCTGCCTGAGCTTCATCTCAGTACTGGGCTTCCTCTCAGTACTGGGCTTCCTCTCAGTACTGGGCTTCCTCTCAGTACTGGGCTTCCTCTCAGTACTGGGCTTCCTCTCAGTACTGGGCTTCCTCTCAGTCCCGGGCTGCCCCTGTCCCGAGCTGCCCCTCTGTCCCGAGCTGCCCCTCTGTCCCGAGCTGCCCCTCTGTCCCGAGCTGCTCCTCAGTTATGTGGGGATCTGGGTGAGGACTATTAGGCCATGGTCGGCGGAGAGGGTGGATTATCCCAGGACGCGAAGGGGAGGAACAAGGACATTAATGGAGTGGGGTCCACGTCCCGAGCCGGAACCGCCACCATGGACAGACGCCCACCCGGACCCTCCCTATGCTTTTGAGGTGCGTCCGGGAGTCCGCACCTTAGGGGGGGGGGTTCTGTCACGCCTTGGTCATTGTATTTTGTGTTTTTGTTATGTTTGGGCAGGCCAGGGTGTGACATGGGTTTATATGTTGTTTTCATATTGGCGTTTGTATTATTTGGGATCGCGGCTGATTAGGGGTGTTGTTAGGCTTGGCTGCCTGAGGCGATTCTCAATCAGAGTCAGGTGCTTATCGTTGTCTCTGATTGGGAACTGTATTTAGGGAGCCATAGTTTCGCTTTGTATTTCGTGAGTGATTGTTCCTGTCTCTGTGTTGTAGTCACCAGATAGGCTGTAATTAGTTTCACGTTCCGTTCTGTTGTTTTTGTAATTTGTATCAGTTATTTCATGTACCGCGTTTTCTTTCATTAAAGTCATGAGTAACCAACACGCTGCATTTCGGTCCGACTCTCTTCTTTCAACAGACGAACTACGTTACAATCAATGCATTATTAAGGGAAAATTCCATTTAAGTGGAAGTTAGTATTCACCCCTAAGTTAGCAAGTCTTTGGGCTCAATACAACATACACGTTTATGACGCATTCAGATTAAATGGAAGAGGTGGCGCTTTGCCAATGTTAACTTGGCTAATTGAGAGAGAGAAGACCTCAATCTCAGTGGTTTATGACAGGAATAAATGTGTTATGAAGCTGATTAGTTTCCTCTTTTCCCAATGCCCCACCTTGTTCACATCTGTTTACATAGAAGAGAAAAGGAGACATGGCTGTACGTGTGTTCTGTAGAGCACATATTAGTTAAACACTTTGCAATATCCTGGGACAATTAATGTTCTTATTGGACAAGTTTAAGTAGTAGCTCCTAGTTTCACTCCACCCTTTTTTCTCCCTGCTGTTTTCTTCCTGTCATGTCGTTATAGCGTTGGGCCAGTAACCAAAGGTTGCTGGATTGAATCCCTGAGCTGACAAGGTACAAATCTGTCATTCTGCCCCTGAAGAAGACAGTTAACCCACTGTTCCCCAGAAGACCATCATTATAAATAAGAATTTGTTCTTAACTGACTTGTCTAGTTAAATTAAAAAATAACGAAAACAACATTAGGTTTCCTCTACTGCAACACCCTATGGCCACAACCCAAACATGTATTTTATTTCTCCATATCTACTTTTATGTACAGCTATGAGTTAATTTATGTTCATATAAGTACATATGCAGTCCATGTGTGTGACTGACTCTCTCAGTGTATTCATTCCTGTGTGCTTTTATGAGTTTGAAAGTATGAATGCGAGTGGGAGTTGTGCGACAAACAAAGGCACACGTCATAGACAGAAGAAGGCTGTTCACACACATCTTTGGTGTTGAGGAGGAGACAATCATGCCCACGGGGTATGTGTCGCCCTCTAATGGATACATTAACATTTTACATTTTGATCATTTATCACATACTCTTTTTTTCTTTTTTTGAAATTTACCCCTTTTTCTCCCCAATTTCGTGGTATCCAATTGTTTTTTTTTGTAGCTACTATCTTGTCTCATCGCTACAAATCACATACGGGCTCGGGAGAGACGAAGGTTGAAAGTCATGCGTCCTCCGATACATAACCCAACCAAGCCGCACTGCTTCTTAACACAGCATGCATCCAACCCGGAAGCCAGCCACACCAATGTGTCAGAGGAAACACTGTGCACCTGGCAACCTTGGTTAGCGCGCACTGCGCCCGGCCCGCCACAGGGGTCGTTGGTGCGCGATGAGACAAGGATATCCCTACCGGCCAAGCCCTCCCTAACACGGACAACGCTAGGCCAATTGTGCGTCGCCCCACGGACCTCCCGGTCAGAGCCTGGGCGCGAACCCAGAGTCTCTGGTGGCACAGCCCTTAACCACTGCGCCACCCGGGAGGCCAAATCACACACTCTTATCCAGAGTTACTCAAGGTCAGTGGATTCAACTAAGATCGGTAAGACAACCACGTGTCAGATTGGCTGCAAGTAAAACCTTTCCACAATACAGTAGCTATCAGTGACAAGACAAGTGTGAGTGTCAGTGCATAAAAGGCAAGTACAATAGTAAGTCTTTTTTGGGGGGGGGGGGGGGCAATGTGATTCATGGTCAAGGGAAGTCAATATAGGAAGGAGTAAAGACACAAATATGCAGGGTATGCAGCCACAACTGGCAGAAATGATGAGGCATCTGGAGAGAGATTCATTCTGCACAACACACACACACACACACACACACACACACACACACACACACACACACACACACACACACACACACACACACACACACACACAGACAGTTAAGACATTATTTAAAATATTAAATTACATTAACAAGGATTCAAACATATTGTAGATCACATACTCTCTTCTTAAACTCTAAACCTATCTTAACCCTTGTAGAGCGATAGCACACAAAGCTATTTTGGTCAACCTATAAACTATTGTATGTCTGGGAAATAAACATGCTGATGAAATGTTACTGAGCTAAAAGGAAGAAGCAAAGCTACATAGCTTTTAATAAAGGTGACAATAACATGTCATTAACAGTCAGCCCTGTACACTCAACATATATCCTTATCACAAGTACAGCCGTAAAGAGAAGCTCACTTTCAAAAAATTGCACCTACTCACACCACTTCCACATCCACACAGGCACTGCCATGGCCATGCCCCTGTGTGGTGCCCAAAGTGCAGTTTTGTAGTCGCAGAATGTGTTTGATAAAGCAGATCAAGCGCCTCTCACATGTATGTGAAAATGATTTATGAATTAATTGAATCAGTGAATTAAGACTTAATTTTAGATCGTCCACTGTGAAGATGTTTGTGGACACAATGGCCAAATCCTGCACTAAAGTCCACTGGGCAAAAACTGGTTGAATCAACGTTGTTTCCACCTCATTTCAACCAAAAAAATTCAATGTGATGACGTTGAATCAATGTGGAAAACTGATTGGATTTGAAAAAGGTCATCAATGAGGTCCTCAAATTTAAATCTAAATCCAATGACATGGTGACAATTTTTTTGTTGAATTCACCTTAGTTGACAGGTGATACCAATCAGACAAAACCAAAGGAACACAGAACAATGGATCGGTGATAGCTAGTAGACCGGCGACGACGACCGCCGAGCGCCACCCGAACAAGAAGGGGAGTCACCTTCGGTAATATTCGTGACACTTAAAGCGTTGTTGGTTAAGGGCTTGTAAGTACGAATTTCACTGTAAGGTGAAATATGACAAAGACATTTTGATTTGATTGGCTCAAACACATTAAGAAGGAAAGAAATTCCACAAATGTACTTTTAACAAGGCACTGCAGTTCATTGAAATAGATTCCAGGTGACTACCTCATGATGCTGATTGAGAGAATGCCAAGAGTGTGCAAAGCTGTCATGAAGGCAAAGGGTGGCTACTTTGAAGAATCTCAAATATAAATATATTTTGATTTGTTTAACACTACACTTACATGATTCCATATGTGTTATTTCATAGTTATGATGTACTTACGCTTACTCTACAATCTAGAAAATAGTAAAAATAAAGAAAAACCCTTGAATGAGTAGGTGTGTCCAAACTTTTGACTGGTGCTGTAAGTAGTACTGCAAGGTTTTACATAGTCAAATGTAACAAAAAACTAAATTTTTAATAAAGAATTGTACAAACGATACATTTGTGACATCAATAGTGTCACAGGCCGGCTCATAGCCTGTGGCAAAAATGAGGGGACACGAACAACAGCCAATCAAAAAGGATCTTTATTATAAACCAAACTATTCACTTTAAACAAAGATAAAGGAATGAGGTGTGAAAGTATCATAATGTAAGGTGTATGTAAAGTGCAGGGATGCGTGAGTCTGTGTGTGTGAATGACTGAGTGAAAACTATGCAAAACTACAAAGGAATAAACAAAACAGGATCATACCTGGAGGAGCAGAGAGAGCGAGAGAGAGACAAGAGTGATTAGTGAAGCTGTCCAAATACCCTGAGCCCAGGTGACTCCAATCACTAACGACCCTCCTCTGCCTGCAGGAGGTACCGCCCCTGCACTGCAGAGGAGGGGCCGTGACAATATTTTGTAAAGAAACTTCAAAAACAATTCAATACAGTAATTTGTGTGTAACATATTTACAGTCCCTTCAGAAAGTATTCAGACCCCTTCACTTTTTCCACATTTTGTTACGTTACAGCCAAATTCTAAAATTTTAAAAACTACACACAATGCCCTATAATGACAAAGCAAAAAAATATTTTTGAAATCTTTGAAAATGTATTAAACTTAAAAACAAAATTATCTTACTGACCTAAGTGTTCAGACCATTTGCTATGAGACTTGAGTGCTATGAGACTTGAGTGCTCAGGTGTATCCTGTTTCCATTGATCATCCTTGAAATGTTTCTACAACTTGATTTCGAGTCCATCTGTGGTAAATTCAATTGGTTTGACATGATTTGGAAAGGCACACACCTGTCTGTATAAGGTCCCACAGTTGACAGTGCATGTAAGAGCAAAAACCAAGCAATGAGGTTGAAGGAATTGTCCGTAGAGCTTTGACACAGGATTGTGTCAAGGCACATATCTGGGGAAGGGTACCAAGAAATGTCTGCAGTATTGAAGGTTCCCAAGAACACAGTCGTCTCCATCAATCTTAAAATGGAAGAAGTGTAGAACCACCAAGACTCTTCCTAGAGCTGGCTGCCCGGCCAAACTGAGCAATCGGGAGAGAAGGGCCTTGCTCAAGGAGGTGACCAAGAACCCGATGGTCACTCTGACAGAGCTCTAGAGTTCCTCTGTGGGGATGTGAGAACCTTCCAGAAGGACCACCATCTGTGCAGCACTCCACCAAACAGGCCTTTATGGTAGAGTGGGTAGACGGAAGCCACTCCTACGTAAAAGGTACATGACAGCTCGCTTGGAGTTTACCAAAAAGCACCTAAAGACTCTCAGAGCATGAGAAACAAGATTCTCTGGTCTGATGAAACCAAGATTGAACTCTTTGGCCTGAATGCCAAGCGTCAAGTCTAGAGGAAACCTGGCACTATCCATACAGGGAAGCATGGTGGTGGAAACATCATGCTGTGGAGATGTTTTTCAGTGGCAGGGACAGGGAGACTAGTTAGGATTGAGACAAAGAGGAATGGAGCAAAGTACAGAGATTTCCTTGATGAAATCCTGCTCCAGAGCGCTCAGGACCTCAGACTGGGGCGAAGGTTCACCTTTCAACAGAACAAAGACCCTAAGCACACAGCCAAGACAACGCAGGAGTGGCTTCAGGACAAGTCTCTGAATGTCCTTGAGTGGCCAAGCTAGAGCCTAGACTTGAACCCGATTGAACATCTCTGGAGACCTGAAAATAGCTGTACAGCGACGCTTCCTATCCAACCTGACAGATCTTGAGAAGATCTGCAGTGAAGAATTGGAGAAACATTCCAAATACAGGTGTGCCAAGATTGTAGCGTCAAACCCAAGAAGACTCAATGCGGTAATCGCTGCCAAAGGTGCTTCAACAAAGTACTGAGTATAGGGTCTCAATAAACTCAGCAAAAAAAAGAAACAGCCTTTTTTAGGACCCTGTCTTTCAAAGATAATTCGTGAAAATCAAAATAATTTCACAGATCTTCATTGTAAAGGGTTTAAACACTGTTTCCCATGCTTGTTCAATGAACCATAAACAATTAATAAACATGCACCTGTGGAACGCTCGTTAAGACACTAACAGCTTACAGATGGTAGGCAATTAGAAAAACTGCTTCAGAGATTCTGAAGGATGCCATGCTTTCAACAGGAAAAAGGCACTTCCATTTCATTTATCTCATTGGGTACATCATGGGCAAATGTAAATAGTTATTTTCAGATTTTTGGTGGAATGACACACAAAGAAAAATGCAGAGGTGCCCTGTGGCTCCATACCTTCCCTGTGTAAAGACACCCTGTGACAGATTAAGCGTACACTGTTGTTTTTGCAGCCAGTTACCTGTACGTTTACAGTAATGTAATGTTAAACCAAAGTTACTTTGTAATTTATGCTAACATACAGTACCTTTTTTACAGTAACTTACAGGTAACTGGCTGCCAGTAATCTACAGTAAAAACTGCTATATTTTGTACAGTGTAGTCCTGGACTTTAAACAAAAAATATCCATTGAACATGCTTCTTATTCCAGGACTAAGCTTAATAAAACTGACCCCTCAAGTTCAAGTACTTTACAGCATGCAGGGTTTTGTTGTGAACATCAATAAGTGCATCCAGAGCAAATGTCAAAGGAACTAACCAAAGTCTCTGCAATTTGCAGTGAGGAGCCATAAACCTATAAAAAATCAGTTCAGCATTTTTCTTTGCTCATTATCACTGACATTCAAATCCTCCAACCTAGTTTGGTTTGATCTGATCACTGAGGCCAGACCCTCACAAGCCTGTGCGGTTAGTCTACACCTCTCCAGTCTTCAGTGAGTGGAGATGAGGAGGGAAAGGATAGAGAGAATTTGAAGTGACAGTGCACATCCAAACAATCAGGGCAGTTCACCTTGAAATGAAAATTCTCTCTGGATACCTTTACCCCTACCCAGTCCATGGATGTTGATTTGAGCATCCACAGACAGTGATTTTTGGTCCAGTCCAGCCTGGAGTTGGCCTAAAAATAGATGTCTATGATTGGTCCCGATTTGGGCCGGAATGGCTTTCATTTGGCCTAAAAATAGACGTCAATGATTGTTTTAGATTTGTTTCGGACCGGCCCAAAAATCAACGTCTGTAGACGTTCAAATCAAAGCAAGGGCAAACCGACCAAATTCGGGCCTTGTTTGGGGGCAGATCTCATCAGAAATATACCCAGTGTGCTTTGCAAGTGTTCGTTTTCACATTTACATTCTGGTAATTTAGCAGACACTTATGCAGAGCGACTTACAGTCTGTGCATTCAACTAAGGTAGATAAACAACCACATATCACAGTCATGGCAAGTCAAATGTTTCCATAACCATTACTGAGAATGTTGTTGTAGATTGTTAAAGTGTTCTGTTGATTGTGTCAAAAGCCCTAGAAAATGATCACTACCAATTCTGAAGGATATGAAATGGCTAACATAAGTATAAGTGATATGTGGGAGCAATTATATATATTTCTTACTTCAATATCTGTTTTGCTCCAATTAGCTTTTTATTTAGTATGTTTTATATTTGACATAATGCTTTCCTCTAACATTATAGGAGTGGCTCTTTTTACTGAATCCTTCGACTCATTCCGTTAATTTGATTCAGTCATGTCCAGAGTACGCAGTATCCATTACCGGCTGAGCAATGAACAAAAATCTCAAAATAATCATGATTCTACCACTCTCTCGTTCACCATCCATGGGCTTATAGGAGCTACCACTTGTGACCGAGACGTATGAAAGTGTGCGTCAAACGATGTAAATTTGTCATTGCTAGGCATACACATAAGATTATTTCCTGATAACGTTGAAATGAGGTCCGTTGCAGCTGCAAAAAGATTAGATTAGATTAGATTGTCAACAATTCTTGGCGGAATGCAATTACTTGACTGCTGCAAGGGAGAATAGCACAATACCGTCAGCGAACTGCAGCGAACTGCAGCAGCCAGCTTCTCGAGTTTGTTGAGCAGAGGTAGGCTGTGTATCCATTGTTTTTAGTTCTACCAGGCTGCGTCCATGTCAATCAATTATATTCAATAATCAATTCATTGCATTAATACTTGCACCATGCGATCAATCAGTTCTAAACATTTAGTTTCCTGTGCATAGGCTACATATGATAGACAGTGGGTGGTCGGAACATGTCTCTGGAGCCGTTGAGCTGGAGGAGCGAATATTGCCAGTAGGATTCATTGCGGCCAGCAGGTCAAATTAACAACTAAAGTGAATGAGTTACTCAGAAAAAAATACATTATGACTCTGGTGTCAGTAAAAATAAATAATCGGTCGCCAGCTAGACAGTGTTTCCTACGACACATTGGTGCATCTGGGTTAAGCAAGCAGTGTGTGAAGAAGCAGTGCGGCTTGGCAGGGTCGTGTTTCGGAGGATGCATGGCTCTTGACCTTCGGCACTCCCGAGTCCGGAGGGGAGTTGGGGGCTGAGTCACTGGCTTACTGGGGCTCTCTCATGCCGTCCCTGCAGGGGGTGCGTCACCTGAGTGGGTTGATTCACTGTTGCGGTCATCCTGTCTGGGTTGGCGCCCCCCCTCCCCTTGGGCTGTGCCGTGGCGGAGATCTTTGTGGGCTATACTCAGCCTTGTCTCAGGATGGTAAGTTGGTGGTTGAAGATATCCCTCTAGTGGTGTGGGGGCTGTGGGTGGGGCAAAGTGGGTGGGGTTATATCCTTCCTGTTTGGCCCTGTCCGGGGGTGTTCTCGGATGGTGCCACAGTGTCTCCTGTCCCCTCCTGTCTCAGCCTCCAGTATTTATGCTGCAGCAGTTTGTGTCGGGGGGCTAGGGTCAGTTTGTTATATCTGGAGTACTTCTCCTGTCCTATTCGGTGTCCTGTGTGAATCTAAGTGTGCGTTCTCTAATTCTCTCCTTCTTTCTTTCTCTCTCTCGGAGGACCTGAGCCCTAGGACCATGCCACAGGACTACCTGACCTGACATGATGACTCCTTGCTGTCCCCAGTCCACCTGGCCATGCTGCTGCTCCAGTTTCAACTGTTCTGCCTTACTATTATTCGACCATGCTGGTCATTTATGAACATTTGAACATCTTGGCCATGTTCTGTTATAATCTCCAACCGGCACAGCCAGAAGAGGACGGGCCACCCCACATATGCTCTCTCTAATTCTCTCTTTCTTTCTCTCTCTCGGAGGATCTGAGCCCTAGGACCGTGCCCCAGGACTACCTGACATGATGACTCCTTGCTGTCCCCGGTCCACCTGACTGTGCTGCTGCTCCAGTTTCAACTGTTCTGCCTTGTTATTATTCGACCATGCTGGTCATTTATGAACATTTGAACATCTTGGCCATGTTCTGTTATAATCTCCACCCGGCACAGCCAGAAGAGGACTGGCCACCCCACATAGCCTGGTTCCTCTCTAGGTTTCTTCCTAGGTTTTGGCCTTTCTAGGGAGTTTTTCCTAGCCACCGTGCTTCTACACCTGCATTGCTTGCTGTTTGGGGTTTTAGACTGGGTTTCTGTACAGCACTTTGAGATATCAGCTGATGTACGAAGGGCTATATAAATAAATTTGATTTGATTTGATTTGAGTTGCAGAGATGGGACAAGACCATAACTACAAATTGGGGAGAAAAAGGTAAAAGTACAAGAAAATTATGAATTGTTTGCGAACTGCACATCACTGACATCTAGATATTATGTGACATTATGTACAGTTGACATTTAAACCATAGAAACGACAAACAAAAAAACTAAACATTTCTTCGTCATTGAAATATGCACTTTATAACATAGGACAAAGACTGATTTTCAACATCAGCAGAGTTGTCTTTTTAATGCCCGTATAAAATATATATTCCATAGAAGTAGGGTTGCACATTTTGGGGCATATTCAGAGGTGGAAACTTTCCGTGGGAATTAAAGGGAATATATGGGAATTAATGGGAATATATGTAAATTCATGAAAATATATGTAAATTAATATTAATACCATTTAAATGCAGATGTTTTTTAAAATTTACAATATCATATGGAGACAGAAACATAAACCTTTTACCTTATCATAAGTAGACATAATTGCAAATTATTAAATCCTTCCAACATAATTTTTTTAACCAATTTAGTTAAAAATTTAACTTGAATTAAATTAGTTGACTCTTCAACATGAGATGATTTCACCCAACAACAAAAGAAAGGGAATATTGAATGATCCCCAAATATCCATAGCATTTCCAAAAAACGTTTTCAACATACATCTGTAAAATGATAGTCTAGAAACTAAAGCTTTGGTTGTCTTCCTCTCAGGTTTCCATGTCTTCTCCCTGGATCTCCTCAATGTCCACCTCTCGAACATCCGATTGTGAGGCCTCATCTTCACTGTTACTTTTCAACCTTGTTGAGGATGGCTTGTTGTCAGGCTCAAAAAGCCTCAGATTTGCCCGGATGGCCACCAATTTTTCAACCCTTGTATTGGTCAGCCTGTTGCGTGCTTTGGTGTGTGTGTTCCCAAACAAGTGCCAGTTGTGCTCTGAGGTGGCTGATGTTGATGGGATTTGGAGGATGATGGAGGCAACAGGGGAAAGAGCCTCAGATCCACAAAGTCCCTTCCTCCAGGTGGCTGATGAGATATGTTGGCACAACTGCCATATTGCATCTCCATCCCAAAGCTCTTTCTTGGAAGTTTACTTCACCAGACTGCCAAGAACTTTGCCCTCATCCAGGCGAAGGTGGCGTGACACGATAGTGATGACACCATAGGCCTTGTTGATCTCTACACCAGACAGGAAGCTCTTGCCAGCATACTTGGGGTCCAACATGTACGCTGCAGCTTGTATGGGCTTCAGACAGAAGTCTTCACGATTCTTTATGTATTTCAGAACTGCAGTTTCCTCTGATTGGAGCAACAGTGAAGTGGGCAGGGAAGTACAGATCTCTTCTCTTACATCTGCAAGCAGAGTCTGAACATCAGACAGGATGGCATTGTTTCCCTCAATCCGTGCAATGACTACTGCTATAGGTTTCAGGCTACTTACCTGTCTCTCCCAAAATACATCATCCAGGAGGATCCTCTTGATGGGGCTGTCCATATCAGCAAATTGGGACACATTTTCAACACACTGGTATTTAGCCATAATTTTATTGATATGGCCATTTCTTTGAGACTCTGCGTCCTCCAGGAGACTGTCAAACAGGATGACAACAGCACCCCAACGTGTGTTGCTGAGCAGCTTCAATGGGGTGCTCTTATTCTTCTCACTTTGCTTGGTGAGGTAGATTGCTGCTATATGACCCTTCACATACCTAACCATTTCCTTGGCTCTCTTGTAGAGTGTATCCATTGTTTTCAGTGCCATGTCCTTGAGGAGCAGATGCAATGCATGAGCAGCACAGCCAATGGGTGTGATGTGAGGATAGGACTCCTTCACTTTAGACCAAGCGGCCTTCATGTTCGCAGCATTGTCTGTCACCAGTGCAAATACCTTCTGTGGTCCAAGGTCATTGATGACTACCTTCAGCTCATCTGCAATGTAGAGACTGGTGTGTCTGTTGTACCTTGTGTCTGCTCTTGTAGAATACTGGTTGAGGGGTGGAGATAATGTAGTTAATTATTCCTTGCCCACGAACATTCGACGACCCATCAGAGATTATTGCAATACAGTCTGCGTTCTCTATGATTTGCTTGACCTTCACTTGAACTCTGTTAAACTCTGCATCCAGCAAATTAGTAGATAAAGCATGTCTGATTGGAGGGGTGTATGCTGGCCGAAGAACATTCAGAAATCTCTCCAATACACATTGCCTGTGAGAATCAGAGGTGAACCAGTTGCATCCACAACTCAAGCCAGACATTCATCAGCATTTATCTGACTACGTCCCTCCATTGAGTCAAAACAACTTCTGATTCCAGGAGGACCATGAGCTGTTGCTATCGATAAGGTGTCTAATTCATCATTTTCACCTCAAATAGAAAATGAGGGACTTTTGTTAGAGGTTGCTTGTTGTGAACACTGAGGGAACTTTATGCACTTGGCCAGATGATTCTGCATCTTTGTTGCATTCTTCACATATGATTTGGCATGGTATTTACAAATGTACACATTTCCTCTATGTTAGCTCCAATGAAATGTTTCCACACATCAGATAGTGGCCGTGGCATTTTCCTGTAAAGATTAGAAAAGGAATTGTATAAAAAAAACAAATACAATTCCAGGTACATATAAATAGTTAAGAAGTTAGATTAAACAACTCCTTTGTAAGATAAATGTTTTAAAATGAAACAGGTTAATTAACACTCCTCAGTTAGCAGGCTCAAGCAAGCTAAAACCCACATGGTAGCAAAATTGTTAACAAGTTAGAAATATTTAAACACACGTTTGTCACATTCTGACCTTAGTTCTGTTATATTGTCATTGTTTTAGTATGGTCAGGGCGTGAGTTGGTTGGGTTGTCTATGTTCGCTTTTCTATAATTTGGGATTTCTGTGTTCGGTCTAGTATGGTTCTCAATCAGAGGCAGCTGTCAATCATTGTCCCTGATTGAGAGTCATACTTAGGTAGCCTGGTTTCACTTTTGAGTTGTGGGTGTTTATTTTCTGTGTTTGTGCCACATGGGACTGTTCCGTTTGTTTCACGTTGTTATTTTCTGGTGTTCAGTTTTTTTAAATATTAAAATGGACACATTTTTTATTTATTTCACCTTTATTTAACCAGATAGGCAAGTTGAGAACAAGTTCTCATTTACAATTGCGACCTGGCCAAGATAAAGCAAAGCAGTTCGACAGATACAACGACACAGAGTTACACATGGAGTAAAGCAAACATACAGTCAATAATACAGTATAAACAAGTCTATATACAATGTGAGCAAATGAGGTGAGAAGGGAGGTAAAGGCAAAAAAGGCCATGGTGGCAAAGTAAATACAATATAGCAAGTAAAACACTGGAATGGTAGTTTTGCAATGGAAGAATGTGCAAAGTAGACATAAAAATAATGGGGTGCAAAGGAGCAAAATAAATAAATAAATTAAATACAGTTGGGAGAGAGGTAGTTGTTTGGGCTAAATTATAGGTGGGCTATGTACAGGTGCAGTAATCTGTAAGATGCTCTGACAGTTGGTGCTTAAAGCTAGTGAGGGAGATAAGTGTTTCCAGTTTCAGAGATTTTTGCAGTTCGTTCCAGTCACTGGCAGCAGAGAACTGGAAGGAGAGGCGGCCAAAGAAAGAATTGGTTTTGGGGGTGACCAGAGAGATATACCTGCTGGAGCGTGTGCTACAGGTGGGAGATGCTATGGTGACCAGCGAGCTGAGATAAGGGGGGACTTTACCTAGCAGGGTCTTGTAGATGACATGGAGCCAGTGGGTTTGGCAACGAGTATGAAGCGAGGACCAGCCAACGAGAGCGTACAGGTCGCAATGGTGGGTAGTATATGGGGCTTTGGTGACAAAACGGATTGCACTGTGATAGACTGCATCCAATTTGTTGAGTAGGGTATTGGAGGCTATTTTGTAAATGACATCGCCAAAGTCGAGGATTGGTAGGATGGTCAGTTTTACAATGGTATGTTTGGCAGCATGAGTGAAGGATGCTTTGTTGCGAAATAGGAAGCCAATTCTAGATTTAACTTTGGATTGGAGATGTTTGATATGGGTCTGGAAGGAGAGTTTACAGTCTAACCAGACACCTAAGTATTTGTAGTTGTCCACGTATTCTAAGTCAGAGCCGTCCAGAGTAGTGATGTTGGACAGGCGGGTAGCGATCGGTTGAAGAGCATGGATTTAGTTTTACTTGTATTTAAGAGCAATTGGAGGCCACGGAAGGAGAGTTGTATGGCATTGAAGCTTGCCTGGAGGGTTGTTAACACAGTGTCCAAAGAAGGGCCGGAAGTATACAGAATGGTGTCGTCTGCGTAGAGGTGGATCAGGGACTCACCAGCAGCAAGAGCGACGTCATTGGTCCAATCTATCTTACTCCTCATCAGAGGAAGACGACGAACATTACGACTTTGCTGTAGGCTACTATTTACTAGTTAACAAAAAATCATGTATGTCTTGTAAAATATATTCACCCCACCCAGTATTGTAATCAAAACTTACCAGAAAGCATGTAGTTCTTGGCTCAGACAGTGTAGTAGTATGGGCTCAATAGCATCTCATTAGTGTGCAAGATTTACAATCAGCTGTACATGTGATATAAGAATGCACTGTGCATGCAGAGGGTTGCAATTCCATTGAATTGGGGATAGTTTAACCAAAATATGCCACAAGACCTATAATTGCCTTGTGTTTATCCCACAAAAAAGGTTCACTGTTATAAGCTAACATTTTTGATGAATTTAATCTAAATTCCCCAAATTCCAGTGCTTAACTTCCCATGGAAGACTTCCAGAAAAATTCCGGAGATTAAACAGAACGTTTCCAACCCTTTGCAACTCTACATAGAACGTCTTTAAAATGTTAACTTTAACATCCGACTTCTTTTCAACATATTTTTAACATAATTTCGCTCACTGGGTATGCCTCTCACTTTCGATCTTTATCCCACACCGTACCTGTCTCTCACTGTCACACTTGATCAGGAAACACTGATGGTCGTATGATGGGTCAACAGTTTGAACTCACCTAAGTGTCTGCAGCATAGAACTTTTATGGTTGACACCATTGCAGAGTAACTTCACTAAGCTAAGGATCCTGGGACTAAACACCTCCCTCTGCAACTGGATCCTGGACTTCCTGGCGGGCCGCTCCCAGGTGGTAGGGAGGTCAGAGACCTGGCCAGGCGGTGCCAGAATAACAACCTATCCCTCAACGTAACCAAGACTAAGAAGATGATTGTGGACTACAGGAAAAGGAGGACCGAGCACGCCCCCATTCTCATCGACGGGGCTGTAGTGGAGCAGGTTGAGAGCTTCAAGTTCCTTGGTGTCCACATCAACAACAAACTAGAATGGTCCAAACACACCAAGACAGTCGTGAAGAGGGCACGACAAAGCCTTTTCCCCCTCAGGAAAGCCTTTTCCCCACTAAAGCCTTTTCCCCACTAAAAATATTTGGCATGGGTCCTGAGATCCTCCAAATGATCTACAGCTGCAACATCGAGAGCATCCTGACTGGTTGCATCACTGCCTGGTACGGCAATGGCTCGGCCTCCAACCGCAAGGCACTACAGAGGGCAGTGCGTACGGCCCAGTACATCACTGGGACTAAGCTGCCTGCCATCCAGGACCTTTACACCAGGCGGTGTCAGAGGAAGGCCCTAAAAATTGTCAAAGACCCCAGCCACAGACTGTTCTCTCTACTACAACATGGCAAGCAGTACCGGAGTGCCAAGTCTAGGACAAAAAGGCTTCTCAACAGTTTTTACTCCCAAACCATGAGACTCCTGAACAGGTAATCAAATGGCTACCCGGACTATGTGCATTGTGTCCTCCCCCCAACCCCTCTTTTATGCTGTTGCTACTCTCTGTTTATCATATATGCATAGTCACTTTAACTGTACATTCATGTTCATACTACCTCAATTGGGCCGACCAACCAGTGCTCCCGCACATTGGTTGGTCGGGCTATCTGTATTGTGTCCCGCCACCCACCACCCGCCAACCCCTCTTTTACGCTACTGCTACTCTCTGTTCATCATATATGCATAGTCACTTTAACCATATCTACATGTACATACTACCTCAATCAGCCTGACTAACCAGTGTCTGTATTTAGCCTCGCTACTTTTATAGCCTCGCTACTGTATATAGCCTGTCTTTTTACTGTTTTATTTCTTACCTATTGTTCACCTAATACATTTTTTGCACTATTGGTTAGAGCCTGTAAGTAAGCATTTCACTGTAAGGTCCACACCTGTTGTATTCGCCGCACGTGACAAAAACTTTGATTTGATTTGATTCATGCTGTCATTTGAGACTGTTGTTGTTACTCAGATCCAGTTCTCTGATTTAGTTATTGGCACACATTAGAGATGATGCCACAGTTTCAAAGCTGTCTGGTTGAATCCGACAGTGGTCCAACCTGAGAAAAGTGTCATTGAGTGTCAACAGAAGCAAATGAGTGGAATATATCTGTTGAAGGAAGTGCAAACTCAGTCCTGTGAATAAATATCAAACAACATTGCTGTATGTGAAAATACTCACAGAATTGTATTGTGTAACTTGATGACTGGCAAGCGGTTTGAGTGGCCATGTTGTTCTGCATTGTAGGCTTTCAAGTCAAAGACGTCTGAAGTTCTATCTGATACAATTAGCACACAGGCCAGGGCTAAGGATTGTGGGGCCATCAGTTCCATCACTGAGTTCAAGGTGGTCAGAACCCCCTCCTGTGAGCATTATCATGCAGCTCAGCCAGACATCATGCAGCTCAGCCAACAACAAATTGTTGTGTCTCTCTGAATTGAAATTTGCATTGCTCTTGTCCATAACATACCCATATCCCTTTTGTGTGAGTATCTTCACGAATCTTGCATTTGACATGCTCAATTGTTTCAATGAGGCGGTCAAAAATCCCATCGACTGTTGTCCATCCGTGCATCATCCGAAACACAACCCAACCAAGCCGCACTGCTTCTTGACACAATGCCCATTTAACCCCGAAGCTAGCCGCACCAATGTGTCAGAGGAAACACTGTGCACCTGGCACTTATCAGTGTGCACTTGGCCGGCCTGCCACAGGAGTCGCTAGTGCGAGATGGGACAAGGACATCCCTGCTGGCCAAACCCTACCCTAACCCCTAAGAAATGTCACCATTCACTCTCCGTATCACAGTTGTGTGCTGATCATATAAACTCAATTGCTCAAATATAGATTTGTCAAATACTCCAACCGCCCTAGTCATAGAATGTTCTCGCTACCTGCACGACGCCGAAGCGCCAAGTACAGGTCCAAAAGGCTTCTTAATAGCTTCTACCCCCAAGCCATAAGATTCCTGAACAGCTAATCAAATGGCTACCCAGACTATTTGCACCCCCCCCCCCCTTCTACGCTGCTGCTACTCTCTGTTTATTATCTATGCATAGTCACTTTAACTCTACCTACATGTACATATTACCTCAACTAACCTGTTCCCCCGCACATTGACTCTGTACCGGTACCCCCTGTTTATAGCCTCGCTACTGTTATATTACTGCTGCTCTTTAAATATTTTTATTTTTTACTTATCTATTTTTTACTTAACACTTCTTTTTCTTAAAACTGCATTGTTGGTTAAGGGCTTGTAAGTAAGCATTTCACTGTAAGGTCTACACCTGTTGTATTCGGTCCATGTGACATACACAATTTGATTTGATTAGACAGAGACGATTGCTCAAACCCAGACAATGAGCATTTGTTTTGTAATTCAAAAAGATCAGCTGACGTGGAAGAAGATCAGATTAGAATAGGGCAGGCACAAATGATCAAATACAGAATAAAAATCTCTTATGATAGAATACTTACATTTGAAAAGGTAATTTCCCTGACAAATCTTAAAACAAACAGAACAAAATATGAGTAAATGGAAGAGGCATGAAAGCACAGCCTCATGCAATTAGAATGATAGAGCTCAATATGCAAAGCAAACAAAGACACCCACATTTAAAAGTGATACTTATGAGAGAAGGAGAGCGTATTGCAACATCCTCTGTGCATTGAGACTGGTCTCTTAAACAATGTACTATACAGTGCCTTGCGAAAGTATTCGGCCCCCTTGAACTTTGCGACCTTTTGCCACATTTCAGGCTTCAAACATAAAGATATAAAACTGTATTTTTTTGTGAAGAATCAACAACAAGTGGGACACAATCATGAAGTGGAACGACATTTATTGGATATTTCAAACTTTTTTAACAAATCAAAAACTGAAAAATTGGGTGTGCAAAATTATTCAGCTGTAGATCAGCTCCGATTTAATGGTACCTCACACCCGAATGAAGGATGGCATAGGACTGGAGTGCTACATATAGAGGTGAATAAGTGGGCTTGGTTCACCATCTTGTTGCTGGTATGATGAACATTTGAATGCATGCACTCACTGTCGCTCTGGATAAGAGCATCTACTACAATAATAAAATGTCAAATGTAAATGTTTTACATACATATTTCATATTGCTGTATTGAATTATCAAAAAAAAAAACCTGATTAGATCGTGAAAAAAAACATTTCTTTAAACAATAAAAGCTAATTTATCAATATTTCTGAAAACTCTTAATTTGCTGTTTGTTCTTGTTTTATCTCAGGAGAAATAGTTGTTGTTTGTTTTTGTTTCTGACTTGATGTTCAAGAGCTGCAAAAAACTCTCAATCACACACTCTTACTGACACTTGTGGGTGCTTCAAGTAATGTGCTGCTACCATGTCATACTGCTGCCATGTTGTGTCACTACCGGGCTGTGTTGTTGTCTTAGGTCTCTCTTTATGTAGTGTTGTTTCTCTTGTCGTTATGTGTGTTTTGTCCTACATTTTAGTTTTTAATCCCAGACCCCATCCTCGCAGGAGGCCTTTTGCCTCTTGGTAGGCCGTCATTGTGCATTCGGAAAGTATTCAGACCCTTTGACCTTTCTTCACATTTTGATATGTTACAGCCTTATTCTAAAAATGGATTTGAAAAAAAATCCCTCATCAATCTAAACAAAATACCCCATAATGACAGATTTTTTTACATTTTTGCAAATGTATTATAAATAAAAAACAGAAATACCTTATTTGCATAAGTATTCAGACTCTTTGATATGAGACACAAAATTGAGCTCAGGTGCATCCTGTTTCCATTGAACATCCTTGAGATGTTTCTACAACTTTATTGGAGTCCACCTGTGGTAAATTCAATTGATTGGACATGATTTAGAAAGGCACACACCTGTCTATATAAGGTCCTACAGTTGACAGTGCATGTCAGAGCAAAAATCAAGCCATGGGGTCGAAGGAATTGTCCATCGAGCGCCGAGACAGAGTTGTGTCAAGGCACAGATCTGGGGAATATTACCCCCAAAAATCTGCAGCAATTAGGGTCCCCAACAACACAGTGGCCTACATCATTCTTAAATGGAAGAAGTTAGGAATCACCAATACTCTTTCTAGAGCTGGCCGCCCGGCCAAACTGAGCAATCAGGGCTTGGTGAGGGAGGTGACCAAGAACCCGATAGTCACTCTGACTGAGCTGGGAGAACCATTCAGAAGGACAACCATCTCTGCAGCACTCCACCAATCAGGCCAGATGGAAGCCACTCATCAGAAAAAAGGCACATTACAGGGCAATTGGAGTTTGCCAAAATGCACCTAAAGCACTCTCAGACCATGAGAAACAAGATTCTCTGGTCAGATGAAACAAAGATTGAACTCTTTGGCCTGAATTCCAAGCGTCACATCTGTAGAAAACCTGGCACCATCCCTATGGTGAAGCATGGTGGCGGTTGCATCATGCTGTGGGGATGTTTTTCAGCGGCAGGGACTGGGAGACTAGTCAGGATCGACGGAAAGAGGAACGGGGCAAAGTACTGAGAGATCCTTGATGAAAACCCGCTCCAGAGTGCTCAGGACCTCAGACTGGGGCGAATGTCCACCTTACAACATTCCAACCAACACAGCAAACAAGCCCTAAGCACACAGCAAAGACAACGCAGGAATGGCTTCGGGACAAGTCTCTGAATGTCCTTCAGTGGCCCAGCCAGAGACCTGAAAATAGCTTTGCAGCGATGCTCCCCATCAAACCTGACAGAGCTCGAGAAGATCTGCAGAGAAGAATGGGAGAAACTCCTCAAATACAGTTGTGCCAGGCTTGTAGCATCATACCCAAAAAGACTCAAGGCTGTAAAATCGCTGAGTAAAGGGTCTGAATACTTATGTAAATGTGATATTCCATATTTTTATTCAGATAAATTTGAGACGTTTCTAAAAGCCTGTTTTTGCTTTGTCATTATCGGGTATTGTGTATAGATTGAAGGGGGGACAAACACATCCATTTTAGATTAATGTAACAAAATGTGGAAAAATCACGGGGTCTGAATACATTCCGAATGAACTGTAAATAAGAATTTGTATTACAACATACATGTTACAATGTCAGAAGTATTACAATGTAAACTTACTGTCTGCATATTTCAAAACATGGAATATGAGGGTGTAGTGAGATACATAACGGGCTGAACGATTCTCATCACTCATCTTGAAAAAAACGTATATTAAAAACTTGGAAGTCAATCAATCCGCCATCATTGACACAATGGAAAATGTTTTATTATTGAAATAGGATGGGCAACCGAGAAAAAAACAAATTGGTACAATTTAAGGCAAAGCGGCAAACAGTAATGCAGGCACTAAGGTTGGGGGTATGAGCATGCGGGTATGAGCAGATGAGATGCAGGCACTAAGGTTGGGGGTGTGAGCATGCGGGTATGAGCAGATGAGATGCAGGCACTAAGGTTGGGGGTGTGAGCATGCGGGTATGAGCAGATGAGATGCAGGCACTAAGGTTGGGGGTGTGAGCATGCGGGTATGAGCAGATGAGATGCAGGCACTAAGGTTGGGGGTGTGAGCATGCGGGTATGAGCAGATGAGATGCAGGCACTAAGGTTGGGGGTGTGAGCATGCAGGTATGAGCAGATGAGATGCAGGCACTAAGGTTGGGGGTGTGAGCATGCGGGTATGAGCAGATGAGATGCAGGCACTAAGGTTGGGGGTGTGAGCATGCGGGTATGAGCAGATGAGATGCAGGCACTAAGGTTGGGGGTGTGAGCATGCGGGTATGAGCAGATGAGATGCAGGCACTAAGGTTGGGGGTGTGAGCATGCGGGTATGAGCAGATGAGATGCAGGCACTAAGGTTGGGGGTGTGAGCATGCGGGTATGAGCAGATGAGATGCAGGCACTAAGGTTGGGGGTGTGAGCATGCGGGTATGAGCAGATGAGATGCAGGCACTAAGGTTGGGGGTGTGAGCATGCGGGTATGAGCAGATGAGATGCAGGCATTGTTTGTCTTTAAGATGTTTTTCGTATGCTTTTGAAGTGCAAAAAAAAGGACTCTAATGAATCTCTCCAACCATAAGTTCATACATTGTGCATCTGGCCTGAGGGGATGGAAGTTCAATGTGTAGCTAGGTTGGCAAATGTTAATTAGCTGGCTAATCGTTGCCCATAAACGGAAGTTAGGCTAGCGAGCAAGCATTTTAGCCAGGTAGCCTAGGATAACAAAACTAAAAGTAAGTACTGTAAGACAACATGAAGAGAGGAGGATGGCATTGGCATTTCTCTACAAGTAGGGTGAGTCAACATGTTTTTTCAACTTACAAACACACACAAAAAAATCAGTTCCATGGACAACTACATGATATTTATCTTATGTTGATTGGACTAAATCGTTTTTGGAATCTTTTAGTTGGCACTGTATTAGACTAAGCAGAGGTTAGTTAAAATGGTCCTGGAATGGTGGAGGCAGTTCCTGTTTCTTTGCAACTTGCGTTAACTCTCCGGTGTTCTAAATCAATAGCTTTTTAGTAGTCCAAAAATGTTGGAAGCATTAACTTGATTAACTATGCTGTAGGTCATGTAATGGTTTGTTACATGCAATATGCTTTGTGGACTTCACCGGACAGATGTTGCTCTCTGGTTTTGTGATGAAAAACAAATGTGGTTGAATTTATTCTGCCACTGTGTCTTCTTATTGTCTCGGCCTTTATATCACAGTGGCAAGGCAAATGAACTAACACTTTATAGAGACAACACCGCAATTACAACAACACACAAGTCGGAAGTTTACATACACTTAGGTTGGAGTCATTAAAACTCGTTTTCCAACCACTCCACACGTTTTTTTTTTCATAAACTATAGTTTTGGCAAGTCGGTTAGGAAATCTACTTTGTGCATGACACAAGTAATTTTTACAACAATTGTTTACAGACAGATTATTTCACTTATAATTCAATGTATCACAATTCCAGTGGGTCAGAAGTTTAAAAACACTAAGTTGACTGTGCCTTTAAACAGCTTGGAAAATTCCAGAAAATGATGTCATGGCTTTAGAAGCTTCTGATAGGCTAATTGACATTATTTGAGTCAATTAGAGGTGTACCTGTGCATGTATTTCAAGGTCTACCTTCAAACTCAGTGCCTCTTTGCTTGACATCATGGGAAAATCAAAAGATATCAGCCAAGTGTTCAGAAAATAAATTGTAGACCTCCACACGTCTGGTTCATCCTTGGGAGCAATTTCCAAACGCCTGAAGGTACCACGTAGCCGCCATACCTCACAGGAAGGAAACGCGTTCTGTCTCCTAGAGATTAATGTACTTTGGTGTGAAAAGTGCAAATCAATCCCAGAACAACAGCCAAGGACCTTGTGAAGATGCTGGAGGAAACAGGTACAAAAGTATCTATATCCACAGTAAAACGAGTCCTATATCGACATAACCTGAAAGGCTGCTCAGCAAGGAAGAAGCCACTGCTCCAAAACCTCTATAAGAAAGCTACAGTTTGCAACTGCACATGGGGACAAAGACTGTTCTTTTTGGAGAAATGTCCTCTGGTCTGATGAAACAAAAATAGAACTGTTTGGCCATAATGACCATCGTTATGTTTGAAGGAAAAAGGGGGAGGCTTGCAAGCCGAAGAACACCATCCCAACCGTGAAACACAAGGGTGGCAGCATCATGTTAGGGGGGTGCTTTGCTGCATGAGGGACTGGTGCATGTCACAAAATAGATAGCATCATGAGGAGAAAAGATTATGTGGATATATTGAAGCAACATCTCAAGAGATCAGTCAGGAAGTTAAAGCTTGGTCGCAAATGGATCTTCCAAATGGACAATGACCCCAAGCATACTTCCAAAGTTGTGGCTTAAGGACAACAAAGTCATGGTATTGGAGTGGCCATCACAAAGCCCTGACCTCAATCCTATAGAACATTTGTGGGCAGAACTGAAAAAGTGTGTGCGAGCAAGGAGGCCTACAAACCTGACTCAGTTACACCAGCTCTGTCAGGAGGAATGGGCCAAGATTCACCCAACTTATTGTGGGAAGATTGTGGAAGGCTACCCAAAATGTTTGACCCAAGTTAAACAATTTAAAGGCAATGCTACCAAGTACTAATTGAGCGTATGTAAACTTCTGACCCACTTGGAATGTGATGAAAGAAATAAAAGCTGGAATAAATCATTCTCTCTACTATTATTCTGACATTTCACATTCTTAAAATGAAGTGGTGATCCTAACTGACCTAAAGCAGGGAATTTTTACTCCGATTAAATCTCAGGAATTGTGAAAAACTGAGTTTAAATGTATTTGGCTAAGGTGTATGTAAACTTCCGACTTCAATTGTAGGTTGTAATATGGCTTTTTTCTCCTGCCTTGGCTCCCCCAGTGATTTTCCCTACCCACTGCTACTGTGTGAAGTGTGCTCCTGGGACAGTCCCAAGATCCCGGATACCCATGTTAATCCCTAAAACACACTGGATGTTTATCAGATTGTGATAAAGGTGTGTAGGAAAGGATAGTCCTTTTTCAGTGTCCCAACTATCTTCCTTCACTGTGGTCCTGTGTAGCTCAGTTGGTACACTAGTCTGGATCGTGTGTTTGATTCCCGCTGGGGCCACCCATATGGAAATGTATGCTAATTTTATACCACGGCGGTCAGCCAATCAGCATTCAGGGCTCGAACCACCCAGTTTATAATATATTATATACAATTGTATCATTCACTTGTGCACTACTCTTAGTGTTGCATTGGTCAGGAGTGAGGGTGTAGGTATACAACAGCACCAGAGTCCTCTAGTCGCTTCAGAGCTTTCACCTCATGGGAGAGGTTGTGGTACGAATTCTGTCAGGAAGAGGAGAAATTTAAAAATCTATTGATTTTCAAATATGTTAACACACCATGCAAAGTGGTTTGAAATTGTTCATGACAACAGAACGCCAAAGTCACTCCTCTGTATCAATACATTTAATTTGATGTGTCTCCACATGTCATATTCAATGTTATTCATATGTGACTTTGCATAGTGTTTTAGACAAGACAACTGATTGTTGATAGTCCAAGGGCTACATCCCAATTATCTTTCCTTCCTCCCAAAGTGTGCTCTCTTTCACTTGCTTTCACTGATTTGAAAGGAAATTACTGGTTTACAGAATTTGGTGGAAACTCCCTCTGGCCCATGCATCCACCAATCCAATGCTTTTAGATTTGTGGGAAGTAGTGAATGAGTGTACACTTCAGAAGAATGTAGATATTGTTGAAGCACCCCATTTCAATTTCCTCCCTCACCTTCATAGACTTCATGGTGTCATAGCCATAGTAATGAATGGGGTGCTTCAGGTCTTTAGACTCTGGGTAGCCAAATCCAGCGATGTGGATCACGTCACAGTAGTTAAGGGCCACGTAGATGGCCAGAATGCCAGTTGTAGGGTGCGCTGGGATCTGTGAGGACAAGCGCAAGAGACACATTAGAGATATTATATTTTATTTCACCAGGAGGTGGCAGCACTAGTGTGTAAAAATAGTAATGAAAGACGATTAGTCTTCTCCATCACTACAACATCAGTTTTAATATAATAATAATATGATATACACCATTTAAAAACGCTTTTATCCAAAGTGATTTGCAGTCATGGGTGCACACGTTTTACATATGGGTGGCCCCAGGTATCGAATCCACAATCCTGGCGTTGCAAGCACCATCGTCTACCAACTGAGCCATAATGCCTAAACACTGTACATACTTACGGCCGGTTTCACACACACAGGTGAAGCCTAGTCCTGGAGGGTGTGGGGGGTGGGGGTTGGGGGGGGGGGGGGTAGATCACCTTTGATATTGCAGATATATTGTAGGTTCTATGAATTTAATTGTTTGCATAATTTCTAATCCCCCTTATTTTAATTTTCTTTATACTTTTTCCCTCCTACCCTACCATCCCTATCCTGAATGGAGTAAACTAACGGACAGTAATACTGCTACTTACAGCTATTTTCGCTCACATCTACGGTACCTGTAGTTAAATAAATACACGTATATTCCTAATATTCTCTTTCTTCAAGTGCTGGATTTAATCTCACAGCGGCCAATCCCCCAATCATTCTGATTTTAACTCAATCCCTCCAATGTCCACAGATGAACCCATTTTTCCAAGTATATTGCTATTTCCTTTTGCAATACATCCCTCCATTTTACTATGATGTCTTATGAGGGTCCAGAACCTCCCTATTTATTACATTTCTAATGATATTGCCCTAAAAATAAATACCTTACCCCAGAGTATAATAATATTTCCCATTAACTGATCGTGGTTTTTCAGATCCCCTAACAATGTTCGCAGGTCAATCTAAACCCTAATATTTTGACATAACAACCGTACCTGGACCTGACTCCAAAAGCAAGCCACAAATGGACAGTACCAGAAAATATGTTAAAATGATTGTTTCCTCAAGACTGACTGTTCAATGCCTTATATATTGAGCATTATTTTTTAGCAAGTATTTTATAAAATAGCTTTAAATTGAAACGAACGAATTGTTTGTTTTATACTGTATGTCAGTTCATAGACCCGATGCCAAGGTATTGGGAAATCAAGAATGGTATTGCTGTCAAAACTTTTTGACTTTAAGCCATCATTTTTGGTGGATTTATAGTACCAATTTTAAGCCATTTATGATTCAATGGTGGTGCTGGTTGGTGGTTTGAAGATATCCCTCTAGTGGTGTGGGGGCTGTGCTTTGGCAAAGTGGGTGGGGTTATATCCTGCCTGGTTGGGGCCACAGTGTCTCCCGACCCCTCCTGTCTCAGCCTCCAGTATTTATGCTGCAATAGTTTGTGTCGGGGGGCTAGGATCTGTCTATTATATATGGAGTATTTCTCCTGTCTTATCCGGTGTCCAGTATGAATTAAAGTATTCTCCCTCTAATTCTCACTCTCTCCCTCCCCTCCCGGAGGACATGAGCCCTTGGACCAAGCCTCAGGACTACCCGGCTTGATGACTCCTTGCTGTCCCCAGTCCACCTGGTCGTGCTGCGGCTCCAGTTTCAACTGTTGTGCCTGCGGCTATGGAACCCTGATCTGTTCACCAGACGTGCTACCTTGTCCCGGACCTGCGGTTTTTGACTCTCTCTACCGCACCTGCGTGCTCTAACTGTGACTGCTTGACTATGAAAAGCCTACTGACATTTACTCCTGAGGCGCTGACCTGTTGCACCCTCTACAACCAATATGATTATTATTATTATTTGACCCTGCTGGTCATCTATGAACGTTTGAACATCTTGACCATGTACTGTTATAATCTCAACCCAACACAGCCAGAAGAGGACTGGCCACCCCTCAGAGCCTGGTTCCTCTCTAGGTTCCTGCCTTTCTAGGGAGTTTTTCCTAGCCATTTTGCTTCTACATCTGCATTTCTTGCTGATGGGGTTTTAGGCTGGCTTCCTGTATACCACTTTGTGTCATCTATTGATCTAAAAAAAGGCTTGATTGGGTGGCAGACAGACCAATTCTTTAATGTATTTTTTACTTCATCTTTAAGTCACTGTCTCTTCCAATTTTGTGGCAGAGCCATGGTGAGTTGGTTCTAATTTTGTGTTGAGTATACACCTCCATACACTGTTGTTAAATGCTTGTGTGACAATGTTACCGTTCTTGTTTACAATGTCCTTCATAAATATTATACCCTTCTCGTAGTTTTCCAAGAAATATACTTTTTTTCTCTATCAGTACATTGTGGAGTTTAGCCATATTATTTGCTGTAATATTAGATCTTCCTTTTCTGGAGGATGAAATTGAAATTGTAGCCAACTCTGTAAGACTTCATTTAAAAAGGAAGATACTTTAAAGAGGGACCCATTGTCAAGGTTTTAATCTGCAAAAAAAGCAGAGCCCACTCTTAAACATAGGATGGGGCTCTCTTATAAGGCTTGCTCGAAAACCAGTTTGGATTTAGATACAATTTCAGTAAAATGGAGGCTTTAGGGGAGATATTTTATGCCTTAATATTTAATTGTTTTAAACCTCCAAACTCAAATATGCTTGTATAACGTTATCTGGTTTTCCATTCCAAATAAAGTGAAATATGTTTTTTTTCGCATGATTTGAAAAAGGATTCTCCTGGAGTCGGTAGAGCAATGAATAAATACACTATATATACAAAAGTATGTGTGGATTCTGCAAAAAAATTGTGGATTCAGCTATTTCAGCCACACCTGTTGCTGATAGGTGTATACAATTCAGCACACAGCCATGCAATGTCCATAGACAAACATTGGCAGTAGAATGTCCTTACTGAAGAGCTCACTGACTTTCAAAGTGGCACCGTCATTTTTTTATTTTACCTTTATTTAACCAGATAGGCTTGTTGAGAACAAGTTCTCATTTACAACTGTGACCTGGCCAAGATTAAGCAAAGCAGTTCGACACATACAACACATACAGTGGGGCAAAAAAGTATTTAGTCAGCCACCAATTGTGCAAGTTCTCCCACTTAAAAAGATTAGAGGCCTGTCATTTTCATCATAGGTAGTACACTTCAACTATGACAGACAAAATCCAGAAAATCACATTGTAGGATTTTTTATTAATTTATTTGCAAATTATTGTGGAAAATAAGTATTTGATCACCTACAAACAAGCAAGATTTCTAGCTCTCACAGACCTGTAACTTCTTCTTTAAGAGGCTCCTCTGTCCTCCACTCGTTACCTGTATTAATGGTACCTGTTTGAACTTGTTATCAGTATAAAAGACACCTGTCCACAACCTCAAACAGTCACACTCCAAACTCTACTACGGCCAAGACCAAAGAGCTGTCAAAGGACATCAGAAACAAAATTGTAGACCTGCACCAGGCTGGGAAGACTGAATCTGCAATAGGTAAGCAGCTTGGTTTGAAGAAATCAACTGTGGGAGCAATTATTAGGAAATGGAAGACATATAAGACCACTGATAATCTCCCTCGATCTGGGGCTCCACGCAAGATCTCACCCCGTCGGGTCAAAATTATCACAAGAACGGTGAGTAAAAATCGCAGAACCACACAGGGGGACCTACTGAATGACCTGCAGAGAGCTGGGACCAAAGTAACAAAGCCTACCATCAGTAACACACTACGCCGCCAGGGACTTAAATACTGCAGTGCCAGACGTGTCCCCCTGCTTAAGCCAGTACATGTCCAGGCCTGTCTGAAGCTAGAGAGCATTTGGATGATCCAGAAGAAGATTGGGAGAATGTCATATGGTCAGATGAAACCAAAATATAACTTTTTGGTAAAAACTCAACTTGTCGTGTTTGGAGGACAAAGAATGCTCAGTTGCATCCAAAGAACACCATACCTACTGTGAAGCATGGGGGTGGAAACATCATGCTTTGGGGCTGTTTTTCTGCAAAGGGACCAGGACGACTGATCCGTGTAAAGGAAAGAATGAGCAAGGGCATTGAAGGGCATTGAAGATGAAACGTGGCTGGGTCTTTCAGCATGACAATGATCCCAAACACACCGCCCGGGCAACAAAGGAGTGGCTTCGTAAGAAGCATTTCAAGATCCTGGAGTGGCCTAGCCAGTCTCCAGATCTCAACCCCATAGAAAATCTTTGGAGGGAGTTGAAAGTCTGTGTTGCCCAGCAACATCCCCAAAGCATCACTGCTCTAGAGGAGATCTGCATGGAGGAATGGGCTAAAATACCAGCAACAGTGTGTGAAAACCTTGTGAAGACTTACAGAAAACTTTTGACGTCTGTCATTGTCAACAAAGGGTATATCACAAAGTATTGAGATAAACTTTTGTTATTGACCAAATACTTATTTTCCACCATAATTTGCAAATTAATTAATTAAAAATCGTACAATGTGATTATCTGGATTTTTCTTCTCATTTTGTCTGTCATAGTTGAAGTGTACCTATGATGAAAATTACATGTAACTGCGTTCTTCGTTGGTCAAAAGAGAGTCGGACCGAAATGCAGCGTGGTGGTTACTCATGTCTTTAATGAAGGAAGAGCGATACATGAAATAACAATACAAATGCAAAACAACAAAACGGAACGTGAGACCTAATTACAGCCTATTTTTTTATAAAAAATAATTTATTATCTTCAATACCATTCATTCTTTACAACTCATAATTTACATACATACACAAATAATGGTATTTTAAATAAACTAATTAACCTAAACATAAACCCCAAACAAAACCTCACGGGAGCATCTTCCCTCCCCTTCACCCTACAAAATACCTTTCCCTATCTCCCCGTCCCTAATCTATCCTCTTACAAATCTAAATGACACCCAGCCCTAAACCCCCCCTTCCACCTCTCCCGAGCAGCATGCTGCCCCCACTTCCTCTCCTCCCTCTTCATCCTCCCCCTCAAATCTCCTTCCACCCTCCTCACTATCCCTTCCACCCCCCAATCTCTCCCTGTCTTCCCATGTTCTGCCTTGCTTCCCACAGCCCCCGTTTAAAGAGACTCATGAGAAGCCAGAGCAGAAACCTGTCCCTATCCGTCCCTCTCGCTCTCCCTACACCCCTCTCTAACCTGGCCCACGTCAATACAAAATCCCCCCTTTACCAAACCTAACAACACCCGTGCCCTAGCCCATACTACTCCGGAAAAGGTACAGTCCCAAAGGACATGGCGCACAGTCTCCTCCCTGCCACAAGAGGATCTTGGACAGGTGGGGGATTGCACCAAATTATACCGGTACAAGATGGAACGTACCGGCAAACACTTATGAAGGCTCAACCAATTCAGGTCCTTGAGCCTGTTGTCCAGACCCCGCGCCTGCACTCCCTCCCAGACCACTTCCGAGATGCCCACTACAGGCGCCGGACTCCCTGCCTTTCTGACCTCCTCGTACAGGTGCCTATGATCTAAACCTACTCGGGCAACTTCAACCTCAGGGTGCGCACGCAGCCACTTGGCCGCATGACCAAAGTGCCACGGCAGCTGTTCCGCCCGAGGACCCGTGTTAGACCACACCATTATGCTTCTCGCCTGATACGAGAAAAACACCCTCAGGAGGTAACCGGACGGGTGTATCACTGGCTGAGCAAGCTCCGTTAACAAGAAAGAAACAAAAATTGTGTCCAGCTTGAGGGGGAAATGTGGTACACCCCTACCTCCCTCCCCGATGGGACAGATCATGCGTGCCCTGGCGACCCACTCGCACCTGCCACTCCACATAAACTGAAACACAAGCCTCACTAGAGGCGTCCTCAGACAAGCCGGCAATGGGTAGATGTATGCCAAATACAAAAGAAACGTTAACACATCCACCTTTAGGACTAGGACTTTGCCCATAAAAGACAAATACCTAGCTTTCCACATTGCTAGCTTCCTCTGTACCACAGCGATACGCATGTTCCAGTTTAGCGTCGCTGAGCCGGAGGTCTCAAATTGGACCCCGAGAATCCTCAGGGTTCTCTCACAGAGAGATAACCCCCCAGGCACATCCGTTCTACCGCGACATCTTCCGAAAAACTTGACGGAAGACTTTGCATGGTTTCCGAACTGCTCCCGATGCTCGGGTGAAATCCCCAAAGATGGCAAGGGACCTTGTCAGGCACGAGTCCTTGCACAACAGCAAGGAAGTGTCGTCGGCATACTGCGTCATCTTAACACGCAGCCCACCACTTCCAGGGATCAGCAAACCTTCCACCCCTGTGTCTGCCCTAATGTCAGCCCCCAGAGGCTCCATGTACAGAAAGAAGAGGAGAGCCGAGAGTGGGCACCCCTGCCTGACCCCAGACGAGAGGTCAAAAACGTCACCCAAGTGACTATTTACACTAACTCGGCACCCCGCTCCGACATATAATGTACGAATCCATCCTATAAACTTCTCCCCAAATCCTAATCGACCTAACACTCTGAATAAAAAGGATCTATTCACGCGATCAAAGGCTTTCGCCTGATCTAGCGCTGCTACCATTAAAGGCAGACCTCTATCTTCAACCCAAGCGATGGAGTCCCTGATTAACTGTAGGTTCCATCTAATAGAGCGGCCCTCTACCCCGCACGTCTGATCCTCATGAACGACATAGGGAAGGGCTGTGCGCAACCGGTCTGCTAAAGCCTTTGCAATTAGCTTGTAATCTACACACAGCATGGTCAACGGCCGCCAGTTGCCATGGTCTGTTGCTTCCCCCTTCTTATATAAAAGTGACAGCACACCAACAGCCATTGATCCCCCCGGGACCCCCGTCTCAAGGATGGCCTTCAAGACTTCGAGGGCCACTGGTCCAAGTATACCCCAAAACTTGAGATAAAACTCAGCCGGTAGCCCATCCATCCCAGGCACCTTCCCTTTTCCCATCCTCCTAAGAGCGCTCTCAACCTCTAGTGAGATCTGGGCCTCCATCACTTCTCTAATGTCCTCCGGCAACCGCCTGGACAAGAGTTCTAAAAACACATTTCCCTGCTCTACATCTATTTCCCTTTCCTTAAATAAACCCTGACCATATCCTCTGGTTCTCTAACTATACTACCATTTTCTTCCCTAACACCATGCATTACCTTCCTACTCTGTCTTGCCCTAACCAACTTAAAGAACATAGCAGAACAAGTCTCATTATGTTCTAGAAAGCCACTATGTGCACGCTCAAGGAAAGCTCGAGCCTTCCGCTCCTGCAACTCCCCGAGCTGCGCCTTTAGGGTTGCGGATCTCTCCCAGTCAAACGACCCGCCGAGGTTGCCTACCTCGTATTCGAGTTCAATTAACCTCTGGATACAATCCACCTCCCTCCTCTCCTCCCTTTTTTTCCTCTTGCAATACCCTATTATAAAAGCCCTAATCCTCACCTTAACTAATTCCCACCACTCTAACACCCCCTCGCACATGGACCGGAGGCCCTCAAGCCTCCAAAAGAAACCATAAAACCCGTCAACAAAAGCCTGCTCCTCCAGCACATCCCGATCTAGCTTCCAGTACCCCCTACCAAAGAGGCAGGCTGGCGACCCCACCTGCAGGAGCACCCCGTCGTGATCCGAAAAGAAAACAGGCAACAGCCGCCCAGACAACTTACCCAAAGACCTGGGTACAAAAATAGTCGAGCCTCCGCTCAACCCCCCTGGAGTTGCGCCATGTAGGACTGTCCATTTTCGGAGTAGTGTGCAGACCACCATCTACCAGAGCATGGCAAGCCATTAGCCTGGCAATGGTGCCCGCACTGCTATCCCCCCTCTTCCTAAATCTGTATTAAAATCCCCCCTATCACTAATTTCCTATTTGTGACACACAGGGGCGTCAGACAGTCCACCATCTCCCTCCTGTCTGCCACCACCTGTGGCCCATACACCACCACTAATCTAAATTTACAATCCCTTATCGTGACATCCACCCCTATAACCCTCCCCTGCATTACCACAAAAGAATCCTCCACTTTTACCTCCCTGTGCCCACACAAAATCCCTACCCCCGATGAGTGCACCCCCCCAACACCCCAAACCGACTCCCCATTGTCCCACTCCCTCTTAAACCTACTAACATCCCCTCCATCCCTCAGGTGAACCTCCTGTAAAAAACAAAAATCAAACCCCACACCCTCCAAATAACTAAAAACCGCCCTCCTCCTAACAAAATCCCTTAAATTTACACTAACAAAAGTTAAATTAGACTCCATGAAAAAAATAAAAACATGTAATACACTCAAATTCTAAACCCAGACAAAAAAAAACATAAACAGGAGACTCACCCGATGCTCCCCTGCTCCATATCTACCGGTGAGAACACCATCCGTAATCCCGACATCCCCCCCTCTTCCTCCATCACACCATCCCAGGATGCAGGAATAGTGTTTGGCTCCGGGGTGCCCTGCACCCTGGGTCTACCCCCACAATCCTCCCCCTCCCCAGTGTTGCAGCTGGTTTGGAAAAAAATTGGGGAAGCTGAGTCCCCAAACAAAAAACTCCCCACCTCCTCTTGTACTCAGTCCTGAGTCTTGTTAGGTGTGTCCCCACCCAACAGAAGTTGAGGGCCTGGGGAAACCAGCAGAAACCCAGAGGTTTCTCCCTCCCCCATCACTCTCTTGGCCATCCCCTCCCCCTTACTGTCAGGCCAATCGCCCCCTCCTCTTCATACTCTTCTTTGGTGATGGCGGCAGTGGAGAGATACCACCCTCCCCCCCCCCGCCAGCTCCTCCACCATACCCCTCATCTCTTCCACCAGGGCACTTTCACCCCAGTCCACTTTCTCTTCCACCGTCTCCTTCTCCACCACTCCTCCCTCGCTTTCTTCTCTCTCATGCTCCTCCACTCGGTTGCCTTCTTCCGCCGCTTTTTCTGGTTCTCCTACTCCCGTGCCTTCCGTTTCCTTCTCTCTTCCATCCGCCGCTTCTGGCTCCTCCTCCTTCCATGTGGCCTTCCCCTCTGGACCTGTACTCTGGTCATGAGGCGTGCTTCCTTCCCCTCCTCTTCTTCCCCCATCCCCCGCTCCTGCCCCCCCCCCAGCCGCAGACACATATGACCTCTGACGGGACGGGCACCCCCGCCACAGGTGTGCTGACGAGCCACACCCATGGCACGTCTTAGGATTGTCACAATCTCTCACCTCGTGATCCTCAGATGCACAAAATCTGCATTTTTGTGTACTGCACGAGGCGAATATGTGACCGTAGGCCATACAGCGCCTGCAAAATGGGGGCTGACGTGCATAAAACAACGTCCCCCTGTCAGCCCATAGGGAGAACATAGCAGGAGGATGGAGGTAGCCACCATGTCCCTTTGGGTCCTCTCTGAGGAGGGCCTGGAAACCTCTCCTCCCATTCCAAAACCCAAGGGAGTCTTTGAGGTGCCTTGCTGAGGAGACGTTATCCATGTATCTCCCCAGAAAAGCCCTCACCTCTTCGTCCTTAACGTAAGGGTTGTAAATGTTGACAGTTACAACCCTAAAGTTATTCTTCGCCAGGCTTGTTATATCGTAGTGGCACATCGGCCTCTCACCTCCCACTGCTCTTGCCCTTCTCAGGATATCATCGTGTTTTTCCTCTGTATATAGTGCCACGTCGTATGCTCCCTCCAACGAGTTGCCTTGGAAACAAAACACGTCCTTCACCGTCAGCTTTAGAATCCCCATCAATATTATCCTTCCAAAAGATTCCCGTCCTAAAGGCTCCAACTCCTTTTCCTTCCAAGCAAACCGAATCATGTTGGCCAGCCCAATCCCAGGGACCGACCGTGTTGATGTATTTAGCACCAACTCCGCAAGGAGAATGGCGCTCGTTCTCTTCTTCCAAAACAAGTAAAAAGAAAAACCAAAGTGACCGAGCCTATCTGGTGAAACTACACAGAGACAGGAACAATCACCCACAAAATACAAAGCGAAACCCAGGCTACCTAAATACAGTTCCCAATCAGAGATAACGAGAATCACCTGACTCTGATTGAGAACCGCCTCAGGTAGCCAAGCCTATACTAGACACACCCCTAATCAACCACAATCCCAATGCCTACAAAAACCCCAATAAGACAATACAATAACCCCATGTCACACCCTGGCCTGAACAAATAATTAAAGAAAACACAAAATACTAAGACCAAGGTGTGACATTACAGGCTCCTCATCTTTTTACGTGGGAAAATTTGCACAATTGGTGGCTGACTAAATACTGTTTTGCCGCCCTGTAGTTACACATGGAATAAACAAACATACAGTCAATGATAAAGTAGAAAAAGTCTATATACAGTGTGTGCAAATGAGTTAAGATAAGGGAGGTAAGGCAATAAATAGGCCATGGTGGCGAAGAAATTACAATATACCAATTAAACACTGGAGTGATAGGTGTGCAGAAGATGAATGTGCAAGTAGAGATACTGGTGTTCAAAGGAGCGAGATCAATAAATAAATACAGTATGGGGATGCCACCTGTCATAGGATGCCACCTTTCCAACAAGTCAGTTTGTACAAGTTCTACCCTGTTAGAGCTGCCCCTGTCACCTGTAAGGGCTGTTATTGTGAAGTGGAAATGTCTAGGAGCAACAACGGCTCAGTGGCGAAAGGGTAGGTCACACAAGCTCATAGAACAGGACTGTGCTGAAGCACGTAGGGAGAAAAAAAAAGGTCTGTTCTCGGTTAAAACACTCACTACCGAGTTCCAAACTGCCTCTGGAAGCAACATCAGCACAATAACTGTTAGTCGGGAGCTTCATGAAATGGTTTTCCATGGCAGAGCAGCCGCACACAATCCTAAAATCACCATATGCAATGCCAAGCGTCGGCTGGAGTGGTGTAAAGCTCGGCGCCATGGAACTCTGGAGCAGTGGAAACGCGTTCTCTGGGGTCATGAATCACACTTCACCATCTGGCAGTCCCACGGATGAATCAGGGTTTAGAGGATGCCAGGCCAGGAGAACATAACATACCCAAATGCATAGTGCCAACGGTAAAGTTTGGTGGAGGAGGAATAATGGTCTGGGGCTGTCTTTCATCGTTCAGGCTAGGCCCCATAGTTCCAGTAAAGGGAAACCTTAAAACTACAGCCTACAATTACATTCTAGATGATTCTGTGCTTCCAACTTAGTGGCAACAGTTTGGGGAAGGACCTTTCCTGTTTCACTATGACAATGTCCCCACGCACAAAGCAAGGTCTCTACATAAATGGTTTGTTGAGATTGGTGTGGAAGAACTTGACTGGCCTGCACAGAGCCCTGACCTCAATCCCATTGAACACCTTTACGATGGATTGGAACGCTGACTGCAAGCAAGGCCTAATCGCCTAACATCAGTGCCTGACCTCACTAATGCTCTTGTGGCTGAATGGAAGTAAGTCCCAGTAGCAATGTTCCAACAGCTAGTGGAACTCTTTCCAGAAGAGTGGAGGCTGTTATAGCAGCAATTGTGGGACCAACTCCATATTAATGTCCATGATTTTGGAATGAGATGTTCGACAAGCAGGTGTCCACATACTTTTGGTCATGTGGTCATGTATGTAAACTGAGATATCACTAGAAAATGAATTAGGGTAATCTTCTCGTAAATGGAGAGGTGTTCTCAGAGAAGTAACTCTTATTTATTATTTTACATAAAGGTTTTTGAACAATACTTTTACCCATCTTAAGTTGAAAAAAACAGGCACTTAAACAGATTCTAGACGTACTGTATCAAATGCTTTCTCAAGATCTGCTATAACGGTTAAACATGGTTTACCTGCATTCTCATAGACAACTACTACAAATAATAGAAAACTAATGTTGTCTCCAATATATCTTCCCTCTAAGAATCCCGTCTGATTGTGATGAATAACGTGAAGCGGTACAATCCGTGAAGCGGTACAAGAGCGCCAATTCTAGGTTCAAGAGGCTTCTATAAACAGCTTCTACCCCCAAGCCATAAGAATCCTGAACAGCTAATTAAATGGCTACCCAGACTATTTGTATTGGAGCTTTCACCTGGTTGGTCTTTGGAGGTGTGTTGAGAGGCAAGCGGAGCAGGCGGCTGGCAGTTTGCTGCAGGAAGTAGGGGTCCAGGATGCGGATGTGGCTGGTTTTACCCAACCAGATCTCAGGGGGGGGTTTCCAGAAGCCCTTTCTGATCTGAAGCCACAGATAGGGTGAATAGAGTGAGTCTAGTTAGAAAGAGTCCTGCTGGTGTGGAACGTAAACCTACTGGTGAAGCTGTTTTAACCAGAAGCCATATGTATCAAGCGTCTCAGATTAAGTGTGCTGATCTAGGATCAGGTCCCCTTGTCCATCTATTCTTATTCATTATGAAGGCAAAACTGATCCTAGATCAGGACTCCACTCTGAGACGCTTGATAAATACGGCTTCTGGTTAAAACAGCTTCACCAGTATGTTTACGTTCCACACCAGCACACTACTTAGTAGGGCCAATATCCACACCAGCACACTACTTAGAATCAGACCTGAGTTCAAGTACTATTTGAAATCATTTCAAATACTTTTGCTTCGTTTTGATTGAGCTCACAAGGCGTAATGGAATTGTTGCAAAAGTGCAAACCCTACCCATCTAGGACTACAGGCAGACTACACCAAACACTAGAAGTATTTGAAAAATGTCAAATTGTATTTTAACCCAGGTTTGCTTAGGATGCAATCCTAATACATTGCTTAATTTTACAGTGCAGTAAAAATGTATTTGCCAACTTTCTGATTTTCTCTATTTTTGATATTGACTGTTATCAGATCTTCAACCAAAACCTAATATTAGATAAAAGCAACCTAAGTTTACAAATAACAAAACAAATTACATTTATTTAATTTATTTAATTAGCAAAGTTATGCAACACCCAATTCCCCTGTGTGAAAAGGTCATTGACCCCATACTCTTATTAACTGGTTGTGCCACCTTTAGCTGCAAGGACTGTAACCAAATGCTTCCTGTAGTTGAATTGGAAATGGCATAACTTTTAAATAAATAAAATAAGTATAATTTTTGGGAGTTATTTGCAAACTCAGCTTCCCTTTATCTAATATTAGGTTTTGGTTTGAAGATCTAATAACATTCAGTATGAAAAATCTAGAAAATCAGAAAGAGGGCAAATACTTTTTCACAGCACTGTATGTGTTAAACTAGCGTGGAAATTACAACAGAGCCTAGATCTAAGTATTAACTCCTGCCCAGTCATTGGTTGCTCACACGTGCCTTCTCATCCCTCTTAGAATTAGACTACTGTGTAAATGTGGGTGGCATGACCCTACACCCCAAGGCCGTTCCTTTCAACATTATTATTAGACACTGCTCCAACACAACCTACTAACAGAGCCTCAGGGTAGGGAGATAGGGTGGGAAATACAATGTTCCAGCAGGTGAGGGTGATCATGTTTAAACGGACAGGGTGTTTTAATGTGGCATTGGGGAGAGAAGAGTGTGTGTATGGATCTATGTGTGTGTGTGTGTGTGTATGAATGAAACAGAAAGAGGTAGACAAGACTAACTAGAAAGAGTAATCAGTTGTATAATCCCCTGTCCTCCATTCATGTTTTTTTTTTACCTCAATATGATACTGTATGTCCTGTAATCAGTTTTAAAGTTACAAGGCACATTTCTGTATAAACAGACAATAAAACCTTACTTAATCTCATCATATGTTGTCTTAAAGGTAGATGGGGAGTAATGGGCATCCCTGTCTTTGTGTTGAAAATATCACATCCAGTATAGTACCCTCTTCTCATTGTACAGGATCTCTTTGAGCCAGCGCACGTCCTGCTGCTTGAAAGGCACGAGGACCATGAGGGTGTCAGGGTCATTGTGGATGCTGGGGTTGTAGGAAGCCGACTCAGGGTAGAAGAGGCGCATGGTAGTCTTGTTCCCCACGTCGGCCTCATACCCCCGAACTGGTGCATCATTCAATCTGGGTATGACCAATAAGACATTGCATGAACCATAGTCACACAGCCTACATACTGCTGTTATAACCATGACATAATGTGAAATAAATGTGACATAGCAAGACATAAAGCACTCAGTCTCTTTACCTGATCACTATGTCATACTTGTTAATGGCACTTCCTAACGAGGTGTTCTTGATCGCGAACCCATTTCCAACCACCATGCAGGTTTTGCAAGGCAAACTGAGGGCAGGAAGAGGACAAAACAGTACAGCTCAACCAAGGTATCATGGTAGACCTTTTAAAAACATGAATTGTCCATCAGGAATGTGTCAACTGTCAGCTGAATAAAATATTAACATCAATAGATTCATAAACTAGATTGTAATCTTATGCAAACAATGACTAGTTTCTACAGTAGCGTCATTGTCAGGGATGAGATGTACTTTGACCTAACTGTTTTATCGTCTCAGGCATGTCATAGCTAGCCATGGCTGCCAATGCTTTCATGAGAAAAAGCTCTGGAAAACAGAAAATTAACATAAGCATCTCACAGAAAAAATTTAAACATGAGACACAGACATGGTTAATGCAGATAACACTAGTAACATTGATGCTTGCAATTACATGTCAGTAATAACACTGTCATAAGAATAACATAACATGCACTAGTCGAGTCCAAAAGCATAATTCAAATGAAAGCACACTGAAAAGCACCTTGAACAGAATATGCATTTTGTATGAAGTACCCAGAGGAGGCTGGTGAAGGGGACGGCTGCTCATAGAAATGGATTGAATGGTGTCAAACACATGTTTGATGTGTTTGATACCGTTCCATGAATTCCGTGCCAGCCATTACAATAAGCCTGCCATTCTATTTAAAATGCCACCAGCCACCACTGGAAATACCCTTTGAAGTGGAGGATGGTGACAACATACCACTGCCCTTAACACCATAAGGCAAGGCCAACGTGGACAAGTAGCGTCGCCAGAAGAAATCCTCCAGCTTCAAGAAAAGTTGAGAATTCCTGCTCACACTGGTAGGACAAAACACAGGTAGAAATACATACACCTGCTGATAAGAAATATTAAATCAATGTGGCATAGACTTACATAGACTCACTTAAAATAACTATGATTTTGGAAGGAAGTTAGATGTTATATACTTGCTTCGAAAGCCTGATTTAGATACGAATTTGTTAAGAATCACACTTGTGTTGAGAAACAAACCCAAACTCATTGTATCATTGCAAAACCAAAGTCGTTTGTTAACGGTCGAAAAAAAGAAAAAAACTTCTGTTACCGTGGCAAAACATGACACACCTAACATTTCCAAGAAACCACAAAGTTCACATTTCCAAGAAACCACAAAGTAAAAAAAAAAAAAACAGAAGAGAAACATGCACATGTTTTGAATGGCCATTTGTGATATTGTTGTCACTACCAAAGTTGCAGATGTATTTTTTTTCCTTCTATGCTATATTTACATTAATTATTCAAATAGAGCCTATGACCCAAATATTTGGCAGTTGAGAAAGAAAAGCTTCATCTTATCTGCAGCGGAGAGTGAGAGAGAGGAAGAAAGGGATAAAGAATGAGAGAATGAGAGTGAAAGAGGGAGAAAGAAAGAATAAAAACAAATCAACTCCCCTCTCCTCTCCTCCATGTTTCTTATCAAGTAGACTTTATTACTCACTTGAAGTTGAGTCTCTCCCACTTCTGAGAGATATTCCAGCTGCCACAGAGGGCCTGACTGAAAGCCCTTTCACTACTGAAAGACACAGAACATGGAAACAAAACAGAAACAGAAACACACAATTGAAATAGAGACTCGACTGAAACACACACAGTAGGGGTCAGTTTCCACTGTGGATATCTGTGGTAGAAATTAGCCACCTGTGGTAAACTGTGGGGTGTTGGGTTGAGCGTGTAGAGATTGACACAGAGACAGAGAGGCTTTAGTCCGCAAAAACAACTTTACTAAAACAAAAATAAATATATCAAAGAAATAACTTTTTGCTCAGTCTTCCTTCTCTCTCTTAACTGGTGTCCGTCTCTCTCCCTTCTCTCCCGCGGTGTGCCATCGTGCTCCTTTTATTTAGCCTCCACAACTGGTTGGCACTTTCCTCTAATTACCTTCACTTAGCTGTCCGTGTCAGGGTGCCCAGCTCACGTATTCCCAGCAGAGGGAGCCAACATCGCCTCAAGTACCTCACTTCTATTACCATCCCCCGGGGCAGACATTTACATTTACATTTAAGTCATTTAGCAGACGCTCTTATCCAGAGCGACTTACAAATCCTCCTGGGATGCCACCCCACCCCCTTGGCCCTGACTATGAAGGAGGCATGCTCAGGGCTAGGTTTGCATCCCTCCTGGATAGGATGTCTGCATTGCCGTGCTGGGCCCCCGACCTGTGGATGACAGAGAAAGAGAATCGCTGTAAGGACAGGAACCAGCGGGTGACAGGGTCATTCGTGTCCTTAAATCGTGCCATCCACATGAAGGGGGCATGGTCAGTAATCAGGGTGAACTTCCTCCCGAGGAGGTAGTGCTTGAGGGTGGTGAGGGCCCACTTCACGGCGAGGCAGTCCTTCTCGACAATTGAGTATTCCTTCTCCCTCGGGAGAAGCTTCCTGCTGACATACATGATGGGGTGCTCCTCGCCTTCCTGCTCTTGGGACAAAAAGGCCCCTACCCCGGTGTCAGACGCATCTGTCTGGACCAGGATTGTTTTGAGAAGTCCGGGGTGACTTGTAACGGGTGCAAACATAGCACATCCTTCAGGGCCTGGAACGCCGCCTCTGTGTCATCCGCCCATCGCACCGTCTGGGGTAGTTGTGCCTTGGATAAATCTGTGAGGGGAGAAGCTATTGTGGCAAAGTTAGGTTCAAATCTACTAGCAAATTGTTTTTCTTGTGGTTTCAAATTTCCCCTCCCGATCTGATATCCCAGATACTCCACTTCGGCGTAGCCCAGCTTGCACTGTTGTGGCCGGGTCCACGTTACGCACAGCGCCTTGCATGGGTGCCATTTCTTCAGTAAATTCACATGGTAAAGCTGGGGGGGGTTTCTCTGCACTGGTTGGCGGACCTTATAATTGACGTCGCCTACCCGCTCAATGATGTCGTAGGGTAATACCACATACAGTGGGGAGAACAAGTATTTGATACACTGCCGATTTTGCAGGTTTTCCTACTTACAAAGAATGTAGAGGTCTGTAATTTTTATCATAGGTACACTTCAACTATGAGAGACGAATCTAAAACAAAAATCCAGAAAATCACATTGTATGATTTTTAAGTAATTAATTAGCATTTTATTGCATGACATATAGCAAATTATGGTGGAAAATAAGTATTTGGTCAATAACAAAAGTTGATCTCAATACTTTGTGATATACCCTTTGTTGGCAATGACAGAGGTCAAACGGCAGTAGTCCTCCACGGCGCACTTGACTCCGGGCCAGTGGACCTGGTTCACGATCTGCTCCCTGGTTTTCTCCATCCCCTGGTGTGCCCCAAACAGGTGGTGTCACGGATCATGAATCCACTGCCTCTCTCTCTCTCTCTCTCTCTCTCTCTCTCTCTCTCTCTCTCTCTCTCTCTCTCTCTCTCTCTCTCTCTCTCTCTCTCTCTCTCTCTCTCTCTCTCTCTCTCTCTCTCTCTCTCTCTCTCTCTCTCTCTCTCTCTCTCCCGTGTTTGTGTGGGCGTGGTTCCCAATCTCGGCCTGATTGCCTGCGCCAGCTGGAACCACTTATCTTCCCTTTATATGTTCTGTAACCAGTGTTTCTTGTTGTCAGATCGTTGTTACTTCCCTGAGGTTGTGTCGTTACTTCCCTGAGGTTGTGTCGTGTGTCCGTGCTCATCTCTCGCCGCCCTTGTGTGGATTATCTGCTGTGCTCCTTCCTACCCATCCGGACACACTCCCCTGGATTTCTCAGCACGCTATCATCGGAAGATGCGCCCTAGTCCGTGGGTCGGATTCCGTCTGAGTACAGTCTGTCTGTCCTGTTGCTGCTGTAAATTGTATTCATTAAACCATCGTTGCTTGCATCTTGCATCCGCCTCTGTATTGTCACAGGTGGATGTGGGCAAGCTGCAACACAGTCCTAACATACTGTCTGGGTATGAGTAACAAGTCTTTTGTCTCCCCATTATGCTTTACTACCTGATACAATAAATTATGCTTGATTGCGAAGTGGGGGTAGCACCAATCACTTACCCCAGGTAACAGTAAGCCATCCACCACAATCACCTGGCCCCTAGCGTTCTGGGGATTTGAGTTTTCTAATTGGGCCATCCCAAACTGACCCGTGAGGATTCCCGTGTCGGGAGGTCCGTCTAGGGCCTCCACCTCCATAAAGTGGAGCCTGAGGGCTTCCTCATGCGGTGGCTCGCTTGCCGGAACGGGGTCGTCTCCCTCCTCTGGGTCCGACTCGGGCCCAGTGGATACCTCTTGTGGCGGGGGTTGGGTTGCACAGGCCACCGTCTTTTTTCGTTTTCTTCCTACCTCAAGTGCTCGCCTCCCCAAGTCCCTCCTCCACAGTGCCTGAGAGGGCAGTCTCGACCGAGGAGAATGGACACGGGTAGGTTAGGAACAGCTCCCACACATATCTGGCACTCCCCCTTTGGGGTGGTTATCCTCACCAGCACCGTTGGGTACCTCTTCGTGTCCCCATGTACACAAGACACTGTCACCTCCTCGTCCCCCGGTTCCTCGTTTCCCTCTCGTGTGAACCACTGCTGGTGGGCCTGGGTCACCATGCTGCTGGAGTCCAGCAGAGCGCTGGTGTCGATGCCATCGATTTGTACCAGAACCATCGGAGGGGCCGTCTCGGTGTGCGCCCAACAGGAAGTGATGTAACTCGCCATCCGGGTTGTCCCAGAGTTGGGGGGTGCAGAGGGCATGGCCTCCTCCCGGACTGGACAGCTCCACGCGAGGTGCCCCGGCTCACCGCACTCATAGCAGAGTCTCTGATCGGGGTCCAGCAGCCGCTGGCGTCGTCGGTTTGAGTCACCCTCCCGCTTCACAGCCTTGGCTGGTTCCGTCCAGGCCCCCTTCAGCTCCTCGCCTCTCTTTGTGTTGGTCGCCCCCCTCGCCGCGTCTCCTTTCTCAGCTCGGGCCCCTCTCAGCAGGTCCTGGGTGTTCTGGTGAATTTCCACCACTGTCAGCAATTCCTCCAGGCTCTGGGGGTTCTGCATGCTCACCATCTTCTTCATCTCGTAGGGCAGAGCCAGAAGGTATTTATCCAGGACAAGTTTGTCGAGCATCGGGAGGGACGGTACTTCCGTCAGTAGCCAACCACACCAGGTCGCTTATCTGCGCACGGGGGGACAGGATGGGGTCAAAGTCCCAGCCGTGGACCAGTTGTGCACAGCGTGCGAGATTGAACCCATAACGGCCTAGTATCTCCCGTTAGAGTTCCTCATAATTCGCGGCCTGGTCAGTGTTCAAATCAAAGTAGGCCTTCTGGGCCTTCCCAGAGGTAGGGTGCCGACAGGCTGGCCCACTGGGATTTGGGCCATCCTTCCCGCTGTGCCGTCCTCTCGAAGGTGCACAGATACGACTCCACGTCATCTTCCTTCCTTAACTGAATCAAGAAGTGATTCGGGCCAGACTCCTGAGCCCTCCCAACCTTCAACTGGGCTACCTCAGCTACCAGTCTGCGGTTTTGTTGGAGCTGCTCCTCCAGCGCTTGCTCCTGGAGAACCTGTTGCTTCTGCTGGCTGAGTATGAACTGAGCCACCAGCTCCTCCATGGTAATCTCCGCACACTCGACCCCACGGCACCCAAATCTATTGAGTTCCCCACATCTCCACCATATGTGGTAAACCGGAAATATATCAAAGAAATAACTTAGGTTTTGCTTCAGTCTTCCTTCCTGTTTGCGCAGGTAGCTAAAAACTAAATTATCATGACATGAGCTGAATTAAATGTAAAAGGCTTTGAAAATAAAAAGCTTGTTTTTGTGAGAAAGGTTTGAAAAAGAACAGGAATTTCTAATTAAAATATTCTACTAAAATATGAAAATACTACATGTCATGTCTCTATGTTGTTTTATGTCCTGTGGATTTGAGACGAAAGATGACAAGTTCAATGGGAAAGTGAGCCTGTCAGGTAAGCCATTAGCCTTAATTCTGGCACAGAATCCAGCCTAGCTGACGCGGTGCAATTTTCCTGATTTTTGACCACTGTTTTTTTCTCTGGTCTCCGTTGATTTAGTCCCCGTAATTCTGCTATCATACAAGGGTAAAAACTCAAATAACCTTTGAACAGATAATGACAGACATGGTTTGGACTACTGGTTTTCTTAGACGATTATCTAGACAATTAACATATAATTTTACCCATTGGTCAAAAGATGCAAATCCTGAACTTGATGGGATGGTCTGGTCGAAGCTATCTGTCATCGATACTGCTCTATTTTTCTCTTATACATACAATTTGTAATGTTCTGTAATTGTTCTGTTTAGATAGCTATACTGAATAAAATGTGCCGCTTATCGAAGTCTAGCAAACCCACTTATCTGACATTTTGGCCAAAAAGATAACGTGCAAAGGAACGTTGTGTTTGCATTTGGCCAACACCTCATGCAAAGAGACTTTGAGCTTCTCCTCTGTCTTTCTCTAACAGTGCCTGGTCAGGGCAGCCCTGAACCAAGCTTAATCTCTCCCCCCAGCTGTGCTAAAGAGTACATGGGTACGTCCCAAATGGCACCCTATTCCCTATATAGTGCACTACATTTGACCAGGGCCCATAGGCACTATTTTTGACCGGAGCCCTATGGGCCCTGGTCAAAAAGTAGCACACTATATAGGGAATAGTGTGCCATTTGAGACGCAGCCTGTATCTCTCTTACAAGCCACACCGTGCTTACATAAACTCTGCCATCCTCTGTAGCACTCAAATCCTGTCAAATGCAGAAGGACCTTGAGGAGGACCAGGTGGCTGAATGAAGACAAAAGGGAGGTTTACCTCTGAAGGAAGAAATGTGAATAGTAGTAGGACACACAGCACAGCAGCAGCACAGGTACAAGTACTCTGGACCATGCTGCAAATTAACACAGGGAGGTGATTTTAATGTACAGATACCCTTTGCACGCTTCACAGCACAGCATGCCATTCTCGCCTGGGTCAAAATCCGTAAAAGAAAGGCAGACACAAAATAATTTCCCTGGTGGTGTTGAAGACACAAAGGCATTTGTTATTTCAATTTAATGCAATAAAATATTTTTCACTAGCCGATTTTGACCCAGGCAAGTGCAACATGCTGTGCAATGCTGTGACACAAATAACAAAAAAAAGACTGGTCAAAGTCAAGCTCTGGGGGCTGTATATATTAATCCAAGATCAGTTTATCCTTTCAGATAATAATATATGAGTCATTGAAAATCTGAACTTTAAGTGAACTGAACTTGAACTTCAAGACAGTGAAAACGTCCTGGAATTTGACTAATGGTAACGGAACTGTTTTTCAACACATTACACATAGCAGAGTAGCAACAAGACAACGTCTGGGGTGCTTATTAACAATAAGGCGTTACAAGCAACACATTTCAATATATTCACAAAGAAAAGCCCTTTTTTTTACTAACCTCCCCTCACATTTGAACTGACTAATGTTAAGGAAAACCCAACAGCAGAATATACAATAACATAATACCATGACTGGTTTAGTCATAACTGACTAAATTACCTGGCATTAGGTTATCTGAAATCTGAAGAATCTGTTAATTCTCAAACTGATAGAATTGGATATAATTAATTGAAATACTGGTTTAAATCACTTACTTTTGGTGTTCTTCAGGGACATCTTCACCTGCTCCTTCTCATGTCTGGAGTGTTTGTGGTGATAGTTTCACCCTGAGTGAGTGAGTGAGTGAGTGAGTGAGTGAGTGAGTGAGTGAGTGAGTGAGTGAGTGAGTGAGTGAGTGAGTGAGTGAGTGAGTGAGTGAGTGAGTGAGTGAGTGAGAGAGAGAGAGAGAGAGAGAGAGAGAGAGAGAGAGAGAGAGAGAGAGAGAGAGAGAACATCCCATTTAATAGATCGCCCAATCAGCTAGCCACCAGTCAGCTGTAACAACTGTCCTTTTCCTCCCTCCCCTCATAGGTTGGTCTACACACACACACACAAAAGCTCTCTCTCTCTCACACACACACACACACACACACAAGCTAGGAATTGCCAGGGTCCTCACAATACAATATTATCACAATACTTAGGTGCCGATACGATATGTATTGCAATTCTACTTCCTTTGCCATTAAATAATGTGATTTTATTGAGATTCCATAGTCCAAACATATTGGGACATGAGAGAGCCATAATAAAATGTTTTGGTCAATCATGGAAATAAAAGTGCTGAAAACAAATTGTCTCCTTATTTAAAAAGATGATGGAGAACAAGCTATGAAGGAAAAATACTGGAGTTTTGGTGCAGGTACAACCAATTAGTGCAAAAATAATACTGCGATATTGTCAAAAAGATATCTTGTCAAAAAGAATATTCCGATATGTAAAAACAATTCAGCATCACTAACACACACAAATCTAATTTTATTTGTCAAATGTGCCGAATACAACAAGTGTAGACCTTACCGTGAAATGCTTACTTACAAGCCCTTACCCATCAATGTTGATTTTTTTTTTAAAGTAAAAAAATATTTGCAAAAATAAATAAACATAAAATAAGCTAAAGTAAGAGTAACAAGGCTATATTCAGGTGGTACCAGTACCTAGTCAATGTGAGGGGGTCAGAGCATCTGAGCGGAGTTGAGCAGTTGGAAATCTCACTCATGGAGCTGTGCTTGCAGACAGCTCCAGCGCTCCATGTGGCATTGAACGTTTTAGCAGGATTCTTTCTCTTCACAACTGGCTACATGATTATTGCAGCTCAATTGGTGTAATTTTGTTGACAATTTTGATACCTTTTGGAAACAAAACATATTTTATAAGGAATATAGGATCCAACCAAATCATTTGGGTTCCTGGATCCTTTCACAGCATTATAAGGCTACGTTGAGACAATGACTTATCAATGCCCCAAGCCCAAATACGTTAATCCCTACCATTGTGTCTCTGAGTCGTCATAATGCTTTAGCAAATGTACATTATACCAGGGGCGTTGGTAGACACAATGTAAGTAACCGGCGCCGACTGAGATGGCCGCCTCGCTTCGAGTTCCTAGGAAACTATGCAGTTTTTTGTTTTTTTACGTGTTATTTCTTACATTAGTACCCCAGGTCATCTTAGGTTTCATTACATACAGTCGAGAAGAACTACTGAATATAAGATCAGCGTCAACTCACCATCAGTACGACCAAGAATATGTTTTCCGCGACGCGGATCCTGTGTTCTGCCTTACAAACAGGACAACGGAATGGATCGCATGCAGCGACCCAAGGAAACGACTCCGAAAAAGAGGGAAACGCGGCGGTGTTCTGGTCAGACTCCGAAAAAGGGCACATCGCGCACCACTTCCCAGCATTCTTCTTGCCAATGTCCAGTCTCTCGACAACAAGGTTGATGAAATCCGAGCAAGGGTGGCATTCCAGAGGGACATCAGAGACTGCAACGTTCTTTGCTTTACGGAGACATGGCTTACTGGGAAAACGCTATCCAGGGCGGTGCAGCCAACGGGTTTCTCCACGCATCGCGCCGACAGAAACAAACATCTATCTGGTAAGAAGAGTGGCGGGGGCGTATGCCTCATGACTAACGGGACATGGTGTGATGAAGGAAACATACAGGAACTCAACTCCTTCTGTTCACCTGATTTAGAATTCCTCACAATCAAATGTAGACCGCATTATCTTCCAAGAGAATTCTCTTCGATTATAATCACAGCCGTATATATCCCCCCTCAAGCAGACACATCGATGGCTCTGAACGAACTTTATTTAACTCTTTGCAAACTGGAAAACATTTATCCGGAGGCTGCATTCATTGTAGCTGGGGATTTTAACAAAGCCAATCTGAAAACAAGACTCCCTAAATTTTATCAGCATATCGATTGCGCAACCAGGGGTGGTAAAACCTTGGATCATTGTTACTCTAACTTCCGCGACGCATATAAGGCCCTGCCCCGCCCCCCTTTCGGAAAAGCTGACCACGACTCCATTTTGCTGATCCCTGCCTACAGGCAGAAATTAAAACAAGAGGCTCCCACGCTGAGGTCTGTCCAACGCTGGTCAGACCAAGCTGACTCTACACTCCAAGACTGCTTCCATCACGCGGACTGGGACATGTTTCGTATTGCGTCAGATGGGAATATTGACGAATACGCTGATTCGGTGTGCGAGTTCATTAGAACGTGCGTCGAAGATGTCGTTCCCATAGCAACGATAAAAACATTCCCTAACCAGAAACCGTGGATTGATTGTCATGTTTTGTCATTTATTATCTTGTCTTGTCCCTGTGCTTCCCATTCTATTCGTTTCCCTCTGCTGGTCTTATTAGGTTCTTTCCCTCTTTCTATCCCTCTCTCTCCCCCTCCCTCTCTCACTCTCTCGCTCTCTCTTCTCTCTATCGTTCCGTTCCTGCTCCCAGCTGTTCCTATTCCCCTAATCAATCATTTAGTCTTCCCACACCTGTTCCCGATCCTTTCCCCTGATTAGAGTCCCTATTTCTTCCTTTGTGTTCCGTTCCTGTCCTGTCGGTTCCTTGTCTAGAATTCACCGTGCTGTGTTTGTGTATCGCCCTGTCGTGTCGTGTTTTCCTCAGATGCTGCGTGGTGAGCAGGTGTCTGAGTCTGTCTGGTTCAAGTGCCTTCCCGAGGCAACCTGCTGTTCACCTGCTGTTCAAGATCGAGTCTCCAGTTTGTCCTCGTCATTTCGAGTGAAAGTTGTGTTTTTTGTTTGTATTTACTTTACTGGATTAAAGACTCTGTTTTCGCCAAGTCGCTTTTGGGTCCTCTTTCACCTGCATGACAGAAGGAACCGACCAAGGAATGGACCCAGCGACTTCAGACGCTCGTTACACTGCCGTCGAGATCCAAGGAGCCATGCTCGGCAGACACGAGCAGGAATTGTCTGCTGCTCGCCATGCCGTGGAGAACCTGGCCGCTCAGGTTTCCGACCTCTCTGGACAGTTCCAGAGTCTACGTCTCGTGCCACCTGTTACTTCCTGGCCTGCCGAGCCTCCAGAACCTAGGGTTAATAACCCACCTTGCTACTCCGGGCAGCCCACTGAGTGCCGCTCCTTTCTCACGCAGTGTGAGATTGTGTTCTCTCTCCAACCCAACACATACTCTAGAGAGAGAGCTCGGGTTGCTTACGTCATTTCACTCCTTACTGGCCGGGCTCGAGAATGGGGCACAGCTATCTGGGAGGCAAGGGCTGATTGCTCTAACAAGTTCCAGAACTTTAAAGAGGAGATGATTCGGGTTTTTGACCGTTCAGTTTTTGGTAGGGAGGCTTCTAGGGCCCTGGCTTCCTTATGCCAAGGTGAACGGTCCATAACGGATTATTCTATTGAGTTTCGCACTCTTGCTGCCTCTAGTGAGTGGAACGAGCCGGCGCTGCTCGCTCGTTTTCTGGAGGGACTCCACGCAGTGGTTAAGGATGAGATTCTCTCCCGGGAGGTTCCTTCAGATGTGGACTCTTTGATTGCTCTCGCCATCCGCATAGAACAACGGGTAGATCTTCGTCACCGGGCTCGTGGAAGAGAGCTCGCATCAACGGTGTTTCCCTGCTCCGCATCGCAACCATCTCCCTCCTCTGGCTCAGGGTCTGAGCCCATGCGGCTGGGAGGGATTCGCATCTCGACTAAGGAGAGGGAACGGAGGATCACCAACCGCCTGTGCCTCTATTGCGGAGTTGCTGGACATTTTGTTAATTCATGTCCAGTAAAAGCCAGAGCTCATCTGTAAGCGGAGGGCTACAGGTGAGCGCAACTACTCAAGTCTCTCCATCAAAATCCTGTACTACTTTGTCGGTCCATCTACGCTGGACCGGTTCGGGTGCTACATGTAGTGCCTTGATAGACTCTGGGGCTGAGGGTTGTTTCATGGACGAAGCATGGGTTCGGAAAGATGACATTCCTTTCAGAGAGTTAGAGAAGCCTACGCCCATGTTCGCCTTAGATGGTAGTCATCTTCCCAGTATCAGATTTGAGACACTACCTTTAACCCTCACAGTATCTGGTAACCACAGTGAGACTATTTCTTTTTTGATTTTTCGTTCACCGTTTACACCTGTTGTTTTGGGTCATCCCTGGCTAGTATGTCATAATCCTTCTATTAATTGGTCTAGTAATTCTATCCTATCCTGGAACGTTTCTTGTCATGTGAAGTGTTTAATGTCTGCCATCCCTCCCGTTTCTTCTGTCCCTACTTCTCAGGAGGAACCTGGCGATTTGACAGGAGTGCCGGAGGAATATCATGATCTGCGCACGGTCTTCAGTCGGTCCCGAGCCAACTCCCTTCCTCCTCACCGGTCGTATGATTGTAGTATTGATCTCCTTCCGGGGACCACTCCTCCTCGGGGTAGACTATACTCTCTGTCGGCTCCCGAACGTAAGGCTCTCGAGGATTATTTGTCTGTGTCTCTTGACGCCGGTACCATAGTGCCTTCTTCCTCTCCGGCCGGGGCGGGGTTCTTTTTGTTAAGAAGAAGGACGGTACTCTGCGCCCCTGCGTGGATTATCGAGGGCTGAATGACATAACGGTTAAGAATCGTTATCCGCTTCCCCTTATGTCATCAGCCTTCGAGATTCTGCAGGGAGCCAGGTGCTTTACTAAGTTGGACCTTCGTAACGCTTACCATCTCGTGCGCATCAGAGAGGGGGACGAGTGGAAAACGGCGTTTAACACTCCGTTAGGGCATTTTGAGTACCGGGTTCTGCCGTTTGGTCTCGCCAATGCGCCAGCTGTTTTTCAGGCTTTAGTTAATGATGTTCTGAGAGACATGCTGAACATCTTTGTTTTTGTCTATCTTGACGATATCCTGATTTTTTCTCCGTCACTCGAGATTCATGTTCAGCACGTTCGACGTGTTCTACAGCGCCTTTTAGAGAATTGTCTCTACGTAAAGTCTGAGAAGTGCTCTTTTCATGTCTCCTCCGTTACTTTTCTCGGTTCCGTTATTTCCGCTGAAGGCATTCAGATGGATTCCGCTAAGGTCCAAGCTGTCAGTGATTGGCCCGTTCCAAGGTCACGTGTCGAGTTGCAGCGCTTTTTAGGTTTCGCTAATTTCTATCGGCGTTTCATTCGTAATTTCGGTCAAGTTGCTGCCCCTCTCACAGCTCTTACTTCTGTCAAGACGTGTTTTAAGTGGTCCGGTTCCACCCAGGGAGCTTTTGATCTTCTAAAAGAACGTTTTACGTCCGCTCCTATCCTCGTTACTCCTGACGTCACTAGACAATTCATTGTCGAGGTTGACGCTTCAGAGGTAGGCGTGGGAGCCATTCTATCCCAGCGCTTCCAGTCTGACGATAAGGTTCATCCTTGCGCTTATTTTTCTCATCGCCTGTCGCCATCTGAGCGCAACTATGATGTGGGTAACCGTGAACTGCTCGCCATCCGCTTAGCCCTAGGCGAATGGCGACAGTGGTTGGAGGGGGCGACCGTTCCTTTTGTCGTTTGGACAGACCATAAGAACCTTGAGTACATCCGTTCTGCCAAACGACTTAATGCCCGTCAAGCTCGTTGGGCGTTGTTTTTCGCTCGTTTCGAGTTTGTGATTTCTTACCGTCCGGGTAGCAAGAACACCAAGCCTGATGCCTTATCCCGTCTGTTTAGTTCTTCTGTGGCTTCTACTGATCCCGAGGGATTCTTCCTTATGGGCGTGTTGTCGGGTTAACAGTCTGGGGAATTGAAAGACAGGTTAAGCAAGCACTCACGCACACTGCGTCGCCGCGCGCTTGTCCTAGTAACCTCCTTTTCGTTCCTGTTTCCACTCGTCTGACTGTTCTTCAGTGGGCTCACTCTGCCAAGTTAGCTGGTCATCCCGGTGTTCGAGGCACTCTTGCGTCTATTCGCCAGCGCTTTTGGTGGCCGACTCAGGAGCGTGACACGCGCCGTTTCGTGGCTGCTTGTTCGGACTGCGCGCAGACTAAGTCGGGTAACTCTCCTCCTGCCGGTCGTCTCAGACCGCTCCCCATTCCTTCTCGACCATGGTCTCACATCGCCCTAGACTTCATTACCGGTCTGCCTTTGTCTGCGGGGAAGACTGTGATTCTTACGGTTGTCGATAGGTTCTCTAAGGCGGCACATTTCATTCCCCTCGCTAAACTTCCTTCCGCTAAGGAGACGGCACAAATCATTATCGAGAATGTATTCAGAATTCATGGCCTCCCGTTAGACGCCGTTTCAGACAGAGGCCCGCAATTCACGTCACAGTTTTGGAGGGAGTTCTGTCGTTTGATTGGTGCGTCCGTCAGTCTCTCTTCCGGGTTTCATCCCCAGTCTAACGGTCAAGCAGAGAGGGCCAATCAGACGATTGGTCGCATACTACGCAGCCTTTCTTTCAGAAACCCTGCGTCTTGGGCAGAACAGCTCCCCTGGGCAGAATACGCTCACAATTCGCTTCCTTCGTCTGCTACCGGGTTATCTCCGTTTCAGAGTAGTCTGGGTTACCAGCCTCCTCTGTTCTCATCCCAGCTTGCCGAGTCCAGCGTTCCCTCCGCTCAAGCGTTTGTCCAACGTTGTGAGCGCACCTGGAGGAGGGTGAGGTCTGCACTTTGCCGTTACAGGGCACAGACTGTGAGAGCCGCCAATAAACGCAGGATTAAGAGTCCAAGGTATTGTTGCGGCCAGAGAGTGTGGCTTTCCACTCGCAACCTTCCTCTTACGACAGCTTCTCGTAAGTTGACTCCGCGGTTCATTGGTCCGTTCCGTGTCTCCCAGGTCGTCAATCCTGTCGCTGTGCGACTGCTTCTTCCGCGACATCTTCGTCGCGTCCATCCTGTCTTCCATGTCTCCTGTGTCAAGCCCTTTCTTCGCACCCCGTTCGTCTTCCCTCCCCCCTCCCGTCCTTGTCGAGAGCGCACCTATTTACAAGGTACATAAGATCATGGACATGCGTTCTCGGGGACGGGGTCACCAATACTTAGTGGATTGGGAGGGTTACGGTCCTGAGGAGAGGAGTTGGGTTCCGTCTCGGGACGTGCTGGACCGTTCACTCATTGATGATTTCCTCCGTTGCCGCCAGGATTCCTCCTCGAGTGCGCCAGGAGGCGCTCGGTGAGTGGGGGGGTACTGTCATGTTTTGTCATTTATTATCTTGTCTTGTCCCTGTGCTTCCCATTCTATTCGTTTCCCTCTGCTGGTCTTATTAGGTTCTTTCCCTCTTTCTATCCCTCTCTCTCCCCCTCCCTCTCTCACTCTCTCGCTCTCTCTTCTCTCTATCGTTCCGTTCCTGCTCCCAGCTGTTCCTATTCCCCTAATCAATCATTTAGTCTTCCCACACCTGTTCCCGATCCTTTCCCCTGATTAGAGTCCCTATTTCTTCCTTTGTGTTCCGTTCCTGTCCTGTCGGTTCCTTGTCTAGAATTCACCGTGCTGTGTTTGTGTATCGCCCTGTCGTGTCGTGTTTTCCTCAGATGCTGCGTGGTGAGCAGGTGTCTGAGTCTGTCTGGTTCAAGTGCCTTCCCGAGGCAACCTGCTGTTCACCTGCTGTTCAAGATCGAGTCTCCAGTTTGTCCTCGTCATTTCGAGTGAAAGTTGTGTTTTTTGTTTGTATTTACTTTACTGGATTAAAGACTCTGTTTTCGCCAAGTCGCTTTTGGGTCCTCTTTCACCTGCATGACATTGATGGCAGCATTCGCGTGAAACTGAAAGCGCGAACCACTGCTTTTAATCAGGGCAAGGTGTCTGGCAACATGACTGAATACAAACAGTGCAGCTATTCCCTCCGTAAGGCTATTAAACAAGCTAAGCGTCAGTACAGAGACAAAGTGGAATCTCAATTCAATGGCTCAGACACAAGAGGCATGTGGCAGGGTCTACAGTCAATCACGGACTACAAGATGAAATCCAGCCCAGTCACGGACCAGGATGTCTTGCTCCCAGGCAGACTAAATAACTTTTTTGCCCGCTTTGAGGACAATACAGTGCCACTGACACGGCCTGCAACGGAAACATGCGGTCTCTCCTTCACTGCAGCCGAGGTGAGTAAGACATTTAAACGTGTTAACCCTCGCAAGGCTGCAGGCCCAGACGGCATCCGCAGCCGCGCCCTCAGAGCATGCGCAGACCAGCTGGCCGGTGTGTTTACGGACATATTCAATCAATCCCTATACCAGTCTGCTGTTCCCACATGCTTCAAGAGGGCCACCATTGTTCCTGTTCCCAAGAAAGCTAAGGTAACTGAGCTAAACGACTACCGCCCCGTAGCACTCACTTCCGTCATCATGAAGTGCTTTGAGAGACTAGTCAAGGACCATATCACCTCCACCCTACCTGACACCCTAGACCCACTCCAATTTGCTTACCGCCCAAATAGGTCCACAGACGATGCAATCTCAACCACACTGCACACTGCCCTAACCCACCTGGACAAGAGGAATACCTATGTGAGAATGCTGTTCATCGACTACAGCTCGGCATTCAACACCATAGTACCCTCCAAGCTCGTCATCAAGCTCGAGACCCTGGGTCTCGACCCCGCCCTGTGCAACTGGGTACTGGACTTCCTGACGGGCCGCCCCCAGGTGGTGAGGGTAGGCAACAACATCTCCTCCCCGCTGATCCTCAACACGGGGGCCCCACAAGGGTGCGTTCTGAGCCCTCTCCTGTACTCCCTGTTCACCCACGACTGCGTGGCCACGCACGCCTCCAACTCAATCATCAAGTTTGCGGACGACACAACAGTGGTAGGCTTGATTACCAACAACGACGAGACGGCCTACAGGGAGGAGGTGAGGGCCCTCGGAGTGTGGTGTCAGGAAAATAACCTCACACTCAACGTCAACAAAACTAAGGAGATGATTGTGGACTTCAGGAAACAGCAGAGGGAACACCCCCCTATCCACATTGATGGAACAGTAGTGGAGAGGGTAGCTAGTTTTAAGTTCCTCGGCATACACATCACAGACAAACTGAATTGGTCCACTCACACTGACAGCGTCGTGAAGAAGGCGCAGCAGCGCCTACTCAACCTCAGGAGGCTGAAGAAATTCGGCTTGTCACCAAAAGCACTCACAAACTTCTACAGATGCACAATCGAGAGCATCCTGGCGGGCTGTATCACCGCCTGGTACGGCAACTGCTCCGCCCTCAACCGTAAGGCTCTCCAGAGGGTAGTGAGGACTGCACAACGCATCACCGGGGGCAAACTACCTGCCCTCCAGGACACCTACACCACCCGTTGTTACAGGAAGGCCATAAAGATCATCAAGGACATCAACCACCCGAACCACTGCCTGTTCACCCCGCTATCATCCAGAAGGCGAGGTCAGTACAGGTGCATCAAAGCTGGGACCGAGAGACTGAAAAACAGCTTCTATCTCAAGGCCATCAGACTGTTAAACAGCCACCACTAACACTGAGTGGCTGCTGCCAACACACTGTCATTGACACTGACCCAACTCCAGCCATTTTAATAATGGGAATTGATGGGAAATGATGTAAATATATCACTAGCCACTTTAAACAATGCTACCTTATATAATGTTACTTACCCTACATTATTCATCTCATATGCATATGTATATACTGTACTCTACATCATCGACTGCATCCTTATGTAACACATGTATCACTAGCCACTTTAACTATGCCACTTTGTTTACTTTGTCTACACACTCATCTCATATGTATATACTGTACTCGATACCATCTACTGTATGCTGCTCTGTACCATCACTCATTCATATATCCTTATGTACATGTTCCTTATCCCCTTACACTGTGTATAAGACAGTAGTTTTGGAATTGTTAGTTAGATTACTTGTTGGTTATCACTGCATTGTCGGAACTAGAAGCACAAGCATTTCGCTACACTCGCATTAACATCTGCTAACCATGTGTATGTGACAAATAAAATTTGATTTGATTTGATTTGAATTTATGTCCCTCTAACTGCCCTGAATGCCTCTGCTGATCCTACAGCTATTGTATGCAGCAATCATGTGCCTCTGAACCAGATTTATGCTGTTTGTACTAGGTGGTGTGCCCTAGTAGGAAGGCCACTGTGTGCAGCTCACCCTGCACTAACATAAATAACATGAGCATATCTACTTCTGCTAAGCTTCCCAGTAAAAGCAATGAAAAGCATCACAGAACAGAGCTCAAAACAGCCCATGTTAACATATGTAGCTTAAGAAACATGGTTCATGAAATGAATAACTGGCTAGTAACAGATGACATTCATATTCTGACTATCTCTGAAACTCACTTAGATAATACATTTGATGATACAGTGGTAGCAATACAACGTTATAACATTTACAGAAAATGTGCCTAAAATCAGTATCCAGATCCATCGGATGTAGTGATCACAATATAGTAATCATATATAGGAAAACCAAAGTTCCAAAGGCTGGGTCTAATATAGTGTATAAGAGGACATTCAATTAATGTTTTAGTGATTCCTATGTTATTGATGTAAATAATATTTGTTGGTCTGTGGTGTGTCATGAGATGCAAACAAACGCTGCACTTAACACATTTGCAAAATTGCTTATCCCAATTACTAATAGGCATGCACCCAATAAGAAAATGACTAAAACTATTCAATCATCGTGATTGATAAGGAAGCGAAAAATTATGGTTGAGAGGGATGAGGCAAAAGTAATGGCAAATAAGTCTGGCTGCACAACCGACTGGCAAAAATACTGCAAGTTGAGAAATCATGTCACTAAACTGAATCAAAAGTAGAAACTACATGATGAAACAAAGATAAATGACATAAAGAATGATAGTACAAAGCCTTAGAGCACCTTGAATTAATTTTTAAAAAGGCAAACGCTTATTCATCACAAAACCGACAGATATTGCCAACTACTTGATTAACTAATTATTTTTTTCATTGGCAAGATTAGCAAACTTAGGCATATGACATGCCAACAACAACCGCTGATACGACAAATCCAAGTATATCGGAACAAATTATGAAAGACAAACCTGTTACCAACCCTAAGTAAAGTTTTGAAAAAAATGTGTTTGACCAGATACAATGCTATTTTACAGTAAACAATTTGACAACAGACTTTCATCACCCTTGTAGGGAAGGACATTCAACAAGCACAGCACTTACACAAATGACTGATGATTGGCTGAGAGAAACTGATGATAAAAAGATTGTGAGGATGTTATGTTAGACTTCAGTGCAGCTTTTGACATTACCCATCATAGTCTGCTGCTGGAAAAACATATATGTTATGGTTTTACATCGCCTGCTATATTGTGGATAAAGAGTCACCTGTCTAACAGAATACAGAAGGTGTTCTGCAAGAAGCACCAGTGACACGGTCTATAAAAAAATGGTCAGATGAAGAAGATGCTAAACTACAGGACTGCTTTGCTATCACAGACTGGAACATGTTCCAGGATTCTTCCGATGACATTGAGGAGTACACCACATCAGTCACTTGCTTTATCAATAAGTGCATTGACGACGTCGTCCCCACAGTGACTGTACGTACATACCCTAACCAGAAGCCATGGATTACAGGCAACATTCATACTGAACTAAAGGGTAGAGCTGCCACTTTCAAGGTGTGGGACACTAACCCGGAAGCTTACAAGAAATCCCGCTATGCCCTGCGACGAACCATCAAACTGGCAAAGCGTCAATACAGGGTCAAGATTGAATCATACTACACTGGCTCCAACGCTCGTCCGATGTGGCAGGGCTTGCAAACTATTACAGACTACAAAGGGAAGCACAGCAGCAAGCTGCCCAGTGACACGAGCCTACCAGACGAGCTAAATCACTTCTATGGTCTACGTTTTGATCGTCCTTTAACCCTTTGTTACCCTTGTGCTCTGACACTTTGTGTGGATCGGGTGCAGGAACGTAGCGAACAGGTTGATTGTAGCGGTAGTCATTTCGATGGTGACGTACTTTACAGTTATTTTGACCGCGGAGGTTATTGGAATCGTGGTTTCGTGGTAGAAACCGTTGTTGAAACCGTCAACGCTCCAATACCTAATAATGCACCCTCTAACTGGAGTGAGTGCTCATGGTCAAACTTCAAAACCGAGTGGTCAGGGCTCTTAGCGTTGTGAAATTTTGATGCCTCAAAAGCTGTGCTTGCAATCTCTCTGAGTTGTAAGATAGGCAAGCCAACGTGGGCTGCAGGGCCCAAGTAGGTAATGACGGTGGGATACATGTTTGATAGAATCATTTGTTTGAATGGTAACAGCTCTTCCATTCCTGTTTCAGTGAGTAGGCCAAAGTAAGCTGAACGAAGCCTATGATAATAAGCTTGTGGGTGTTTGTTCCGAGCTTGTTTGACGATGTTAGCCAGTTAGCTATCATGTTTGCGAGACGCAAAACCACTGAATTCTAATTTCAAAGCTATGGCAAGTTTAACGTAGTCATTTAGCACGTGTTGATTGAACCCCGTCACGTGTCTATTTGATTTCGCTTCAACAGGTAAACTCTGTCAGAACCCGTAGCATCCGGTTAGCCATCCAATGCGTCCTCTATGTCAGCTAGGAACGTCTCAGTATCGGTTGGCTGACTTGGAACAGCATCAAAGGTGGGGAAATTCTTTACCAGTTTGTCAAGGTATTCTGAGACAAGCGGGCGGAGAGGTTTGGCTTCCTCCCGTGGGAAAATTGGGGCCGAAAGGCCAAGAGGAGAAGCCAAGCTTTGGCTTTGTTGGCAAAGAGGCACCATATTACTCAGTGTCGAATGGTCAAGAGGAGAAGACTGAGGGACACATGAGGGAGGCAGTTCCAGAGATAGCAGAATTTTGTGTGAGGGGGAACCCACAATCTATACCCAGAAAAGGCCACGTCATGACAACACCTTGCTATATTGTTAGCTAGCTAACTACAGCTACTGACACAGATTGTAATTTTGCTATGTTTTGGGCTTAATTTCATACAAGCATATCTTCGTCCACATTACCTCACCTCGCTGCCACTCCACGATTACTTTTGGCGTTTTTAAAAAGGAGGCAAGAGAGGACGGAGGACAGGACACAGGATTTTAGCAAATTCAACTGCGAAAAGGCCTGTGTACCAAACCACCACCATTCTCAATGTGTTCCTCCCTCTGAGGTCCTACCGTAGTAGTGTTGTCGTGTTTGGGAGTCTAGACACTACAGCTTGCCAGCAGGCCTTGGTCAACCCGCAGAGGGAAGGAGAGGGAGCGACTGTGATAGTACTGGGAGTCTGCCTGGAGGTTCTGGATCAAGTCCGAAAGCAGGTGGGCATGCTCCACCCCACAGCCCGGGGCCTTGTAGCTCAGGGCGGTGAAGTGGATGTGGAAGTGGTAGTAGGAACAACTGGTAGTGGAGGTGCACCTTCAGCTTACTGGCTGCCAAATAAACAGTCAGTAGTCCTAGGAAAAGTAAGTCCCATCCCTCTAACAATCGCAATACGCTCAACAAGCAAGGTATAAATATATCCTATAAATCACATTGGCTACGGATGCCTGTCTGCATCAAACTTTAAACATTTCATCAACTATTAACTTAGGTCCGCCTGAAGCTTGAGCTAGTGAACTTGCAACATTGTATAAAATATTCTGGGCTCTCAGAGTTTCCTGCACCAGTGAGCTTGGGACAGACACATCTGTAGGCTATTTGCGCAAGGGATAAGAAACAGTGCTTGACTTGGGCAGGAGTTCACCAGAGCTGAGTACCGGCACCTCAATTGTTCTACTGCTTGAGCTCTTGTTCCTCCTATAGAATATTAGCTCAAAGGTAATGTGGAGCTCCTGCACCTACATATGAACAGTACCAGCACCCAAAATGAGTACCGGAATCTATTTCAGTCCAAGTCAAGCACTGATAAGAAGTAATCAGGTAGGCCTATTTTATGACGTTTCCTCTGGATCAGAACATTACATTTTCACATTTCACGCTGAGTGGTTATCGAGTGGTTATCGAAAGGGAGAGGTGGAAAGATTTTTCAAATACATTGAGGAACTATTGTAATTCTAAATAATGTTCAAACATACTATGTTTGCTTGCTGTTTGAGGTGAAGTAAACATTACTTTGAGAAGCTCCACAGGTGGTGGTATGTTAAGCCAATCAGAAATACTATCAGATCCCCAAATGGGCACATTTATATGCCTCCATTTGCGCACAGGCCAGGTAGCCTATAGGCCTACCTCTATGCTTGCGTGTTCTTACTAAACATTGACAGGAGCGCTCCAAACAAAAGACAATGACTAATCGACAAAACATAAAGTTGAGTGAGCTAGGACGAAAATAGTTAATATAACTATTTGTTCAGCACTTTTGAAATGTACAGCGACAGAATTCAGAAGAAGGGGCCAGTCTTACAGTATTCTCCCTGTACACCAAGTCAGAAACGCAAGATAAATAAAGGGGGCATATAGGCAGACAATGAAAGCTCTTTCAATATTCAATGATTACATTTCTCTAAAACAGGCTATAGGCTACATGTGCACCACTAAGTCAGAACAGTAGATTAAGTTATGAGGGGGAAAGGACCACATTATTAGGGTGAGGCACGTAGGCTACTAACAGCTAACTACACAACATACACTTAGTATCACTTTCTTAGCTACAGTATGCATATCTCCCTGTCATATTACATAATTTATGCAGCAGCATACAATATTTGTTTTGACTCACCTTGTTGTGCTGTCCTCACTTGAAAAGAAAGGTGGTGCGGCCGTCCTTCTTGCGGGCAAACGCTGGTATCAAAGAGAGCCTTAAACCTAAATTTGAACAACACATCCACTCCACTGAATAGCAGTGATTGCTTTCCAACGTATGCAGTTAGCCAATGATTCCTTCCAAATCACTCATTTTTTAATTTGCCATTTCCAAATAGTTGTGTAATATTTATGTCCAATGAGCACCAATACGTTTTTTCTATAATTTCTCTTCATATGACAAGGATTTAAAAGGATTTGCCAGTAGATTGTGGACTTGATTCATGATGATGACTGCTAGTCTATCTTGCTAGCTAAGATTTTGAAAGTATGATGTTGACATCAGTCCAATCAAAGCTACGGTAGATATAATGTGATTTGACGTCATTTTATCTGCGACCTTCTTGGATGGGCACTTTGAATGTAACTCTATGGTAGCACCCAAGGGGCTTGGAATTGTTGTCCCCATGAGTGACATAACACTGAGTCAATCACGGTGCAACTAGAGATCATTACCAACCCCGACACTCTGTATATTCCCGCTGGCTGACTCACCACCACAGAAAGCAATGAGCAACCTGCATGTTGGAGGTGCCTTACTCAAGAAAGCAAAAAAGAGACCATTTTCGTATGCGGCAAAGCTGTCATAAAGGCAAATGGTGGCAACTTTGAAGGATCTCAATTATAAAATATATATTTATTTGTTTAACACTTTTTTTGTTGCTACATGATTCCATATCTGTCATTTCATATTCACTATTTATTCTACAATGTGGAAAATAGTACAAATAAAGAAAAACCTTGGAATGAGTCGGTGTCCCCAAACATTTGACTGGTACTGTATATATTTGTTTCTGCTCGACTAAAACAATTTGAGTCGACTAACAGCATAACAACCAAACAATCTACTAGTCGACTAATTGGGGTTAGCCTTATTATTTATGCAAAGAAAGATTCTACAAGAGAACATTGTGAGAGCTATTCATTTTATGGTCCTGCCAACCATCCTACGCATATAGAGTGCCTTGCGAAGGTATTCGGCCCCTTTGAACTTTGCGACCTTTTGACACATTTCAGGCTTCAAACATAAAGATATAAAACTGTATTTTTTTGTGAAGAATCAACAACAAGTGGGACACAATCATGAATTGCAACGACATTTATTGGATATTTCAAACTTTTTTAACAAATCAAAAACTGAAAAATTGGGCGTGCAAAATTATTCAGCCCCTTTACTTTCAGTGCAGCAAACTCTCTCCAGAAGTTCAGTGAGGATCTCTGAATGATCCAATGTTGACCTAAATGACTAATGATGATAAATACAATCCACCTGTGTGTAATCAAGTCTCCGTATAAATGCACCTGCACTGTGATAGTCTCAGAGGTCCGTTAAAAGAGCAGAGAGCATCATGAAGAACAGGGAACACACCAGGCAGGTCCGAGATACTGTTGTGAAGAAGTTTAAAGCCAGATTTGGATACAAAAAGATTTCCCAAGCTTTAAACATCCCAAGGAGCACTGTGCAAGCGATAATATTGAAATGGAAGGAGTATCAGACCACTGCAAATCTACCAAGACCTGGCCGTCCCTCTAAACTTTCAGCTCATACAAGGAGAAGACTGATCAGAGATGCAGCCAAGAGGCCTATGATCACTCTGGATGAACTGCAGAGATCTACAGCTGAGGTGGGAGACTCTGTCCATAGGACAACAATCAGTCGTATATTGCACAAATATGGCCTTTATGGAAGAGTGGCAAGAAGAAAGCCATTTCTTAAAGATATCCATAAAAAGTGTCATTTAAAGTTTGCCACAAGCCACCTGGGAGACACACCAAACATGTGGAAGAAGGTGATCTGGTCAGATGAAACCAAAATTGAACTTTTTGGCAACAATGCAAAATGTTATGTTTGGCGTAAAAGCAACACAGCTCATCACCCTGAACACACCATCCCCACTGTCAAACATGGTGGTGGCAGCATCATGGTTTGGGCCTGCTTTTCTTCAGCAGGGACAGGGAAGATGGTTAAAATTGATGGGAAGATGGATGGAGCCAAATACAGGAACATTCTGGAAGAAAACCTGATGGAATCTGCAAAAGACCTGAGACTGGGACGGAGATTTGTCTTCCAACAAGACAATGATCCAAAACATAAAGCAACATCTACAATGGAATGGTTCAAAAATAAACATATCCAGGTGTTAGAATGGCCAAGTCAAAGTCCAGACCTGAATCCAATCGAGAATCTGTGGAAAGAACTGAAAACTGCTGTTCACAAATGCTCTCCATCCAACCTCACTGAGCTCGAGCTGTTTTGCAAGGAGGAATGGGAAGAAATGTCAGTCTCTCGATGTGCAAAACTGATAGAGACATACCCCAAGCGACTTACAGCTGTAATCGCAGCAAAAGGTGGCGCTACAAAGTATTAACTTAAGGGGGCTGAATAATTTTGCACGCCCAATTTTTCAGTTTTTGATTTGTTAAAAAAGTGTGAAATATCCAATAAATGCCGTTCCACTTCATGATTGTGTCCCATTTGTTGTTGATTCTTCACAAAGAAATACAGTTTTATATGTTTATGTTTGAAGCCTGGAATGTGGCAAAAGGTCGCAAAGTTCAAGGGGGCCAAATACTTTCGCAAGGCACTGTATATATTTTTTTTAACTTTATTTAACTAGGTAAGTCAGTTAATAAGAACAATGCTTTGCGGGTCCAATGCTTTGCGTTTCTGCTTCGGACGGCCTATGTTAAGATTGAAGATTAGTTTGGATTAATAATGGCATTGACGTCACACGTGGCAGTTGGTATCGTACAGAACACCGTTTGGGATTGAATATTAGGCTATATCGTCCATTCACTGTCATTTCTACAGACAGTAAAGCACAAAGCCAATAAAACAACAAAAAATACAAAAACAAAGCGAAATAGAATGAATGTTGTGTGGTACCCTAAATGAACACATAACTGTTGTACTTGTTGTTATTGCACTTAATAGCACCATCGCCAATTTCGCTAATAACTGCTGCTTTTTAGGAAGATTTTACTTGCAATAACTGTGATATGTAGTTGTTTTACCTACCTTATCTGAATGCACTGACTGTAAATCACTCTGGTATACACTAAATGACCAAAATGGAAATGAATGTCACACTCCTGAAAATAACAAATGACCCGTATAAGAAGAAAGAAACACAAGAAACTATTGCCGTGTCAGTTGGATGTGAAACATTGACTAAACAGGAAATCACACAGAGGAAAACAGCACCAAGACCACACTTGACTCTGTAAAAAACAGCATTTTTCTCTATCTAGTATAAGTTCTCTCTCTCATAAGTTCTCTCTCATAAGTGATTTATCTCGCTATCTCGCTAAATCACCCATTAAGGTCAGGGGTTGAGCTTTCCAGAATAATTTTCATACCATTGATTGAAATATGGTCATTACTGTGGATCTGTAGTTGTTCCACTCACAAGGTAGTGAAACTCTCACATGGAAGTGAATTTGAGAGTGGTTACATTACATACATACTTTCCCAGCCCCACCACTCAGCTTTCTACCAAACAGAAAACATTGGTTAACTGCTTGCGATGGTGGCAGAGGTGGTAAGAGATGCCAAAGCAAATTCCAGGTAAATATATAGTCCCAGCACACTCATCTGAAAGTTGCACATCCTACGTTGTTTGTGACACATTTGTAAACAAAATATGACCCCAATCTTAATGGTGTCTGTAGGCTGCAGTACCACTGCAATTTGAAATATATTTGAGAGTACTCACGTACATACACACAGACATGTCTAAATTAGAGTAATGGTGAAGCAATTCAAGGTTGCAGTGGGAAAGATGTGCTACCATTGGCTGTATAATACACCAATTGCCATTATACACACTCACCACTCATTGCCCAGACCAGCACAATCTTAGCAGGATCTACATCATCATTATGAAACTTTCCCAGACATTACTGTGTAACCAATAGACCTGCCCCAACAGGACAGAAACAGACCATTTTAGTGAACAATGCTTTCATTTTAGTGAACAATGCTTTTTTTCAGAACTTGGCATCAAGCACATGGCTCCCCACTGGAAAACGGGGTTCATTTCCTGTCTCCACCCTTCCTCCTGTGTCTCCCTCATTTCTATCTCCCCATATGTGTCCATTAACAAAGCCTGATAAAAATACCTTAAAGTAGAGTGGATATTCCACTCTTTAAAAAACAAACAAAGGTCACTTAAAGGTAAAGTAAAAGACGCAAAAACTAAACTTAAGAACAGGAAGCATATAAATAACGCACATAGAACAGATCTACCTCTTCTTAGACTTGCTTTCAATGAGAACGACAGATCTATAACTAAACATTTCTATGTGAAATTGATCAGGTTGATTGTGTTTCACAGAGAAGACAAACACTGCACCTCGAATTTGTATCTCTACATCAGATAAGCATTTTGAAATAGTAGCCTGTAGTCACTCCCTATCAGTTTCTTGAGAAGCACCTGCATCAAGGATAAGATGACTTCAATGTGACTGTTCACAAACAGCCTAAAAAACGTTGTCACTTAGTTGACTGAAATTCACCCCAGTTGACGAGTCAGAATTGCTCAGTCTCACTTTATGTGATTAGTCACATTTCTACATTCATAACATCTTTAGGATTATGAAAAAATGTGATTCCTCAGGATATATCAAATGTTATGGTGTTCATTATTGTTTTGAAAAATTAAGTACATTAATAAAAGGGGTCTTCTATTAAGTTCTTTTTCACACGAAAGGTTAAGGTTAGGATTGAGGGAGGGAGGGGAAGCTGATCCTAGAGCTGTACCTAGGGAAACTTCACCTCGGAAACCAATAGCAGCAGACCCAATGCCTTTCAGAGGACTGTAGCAGTGAAATCCTGGATGAAGATCCATAAAATGTTTGCGGCATGGAACTAACCCATTGTGACAGAGCACACATCAACAAGATTAGGCTTTAAGGCCTGCTCTGTGATCAGTTATTTTGACCAAGGCCCAGTGCACTAATTTATAGGGAATAGGCCATTTGGGACAGAGTCGATGTATCATTTCAAAACAAAATGAATACAAAACAATGTTGCAAAAGTAACCTCTTTAGCATCTATCTGGCTGCTATAGGCCTACGCACCATATTTAATGTTTCCTCTATTCTACTTGACATGTAATTATCTGGTGCTATTACTACTATAAAACACCCAATCAACATGGTTCTGTGTCTTGATAGTGTCATGTTTGTCATTTATTATCATGTCTTGTCCCTGTGCTCCCCATGCTATTCGTTTCCCTCTGCTGGTCTTATTTGGTTCTTTCCCTCCTTCTATCCCTCTCTCTCCCCCTCCCTCTCTCACTCTCTCGCTCTCTCTTCTCTCTATCGTTCCGTTCCTGCTCCCAGCTGTTCCTATTCCCCTAATCATCATTTAGTCTTCCCACACCTGTTCCCGATCCTTTCCCCTGATTAGAGTCCCTATTTATTCCTTTGTGATCCGTTCCTGTCCCGTCGGTTCCTTGTATTGTATTCACCATGCTGTGATTGCGTTTCGCCCTGTCCTGTCGTGTTTTTGCTGTGATTGTGTATCGCCCTGTCCTGTCGTGTTTTTTTGCCTTCATCAGATGCTGCGTGTGAGCAGGTGTCTCTGTCGACTACGGCCTGCGCCTACCCGAAGCGACCTGCAGTCTGTGGCCGCTTCTCCAGTTATTTCCCCTCTACAAGTCTAGAGGATTTCTGTTATTCCCTGTTTGGACTAAAATAAACTCTGTTTCTGTTAAGTCGCTTTTGGGTCCTCTTTCACCTGCATGACAGAAGGAACCGACCAAGGAATGGACCCAGCGACTTCAGACGCTCGTTACACTGCCGTCGAGATCCAAGGAGCCATGCTCGGCAGACACGAGCAGGAATTGTCCGCTGCTCGCCATGCCGTGGAGAACCTGGCCGCTCAGGTTTCCGACCTCTCTGGACAGTTCCAGAGTCTACGTCTCGTGCCACCTGTTACTTCCTGGCCTGCCGAGCCTCCAGAACCTAGGGTTAATAACCCACCTTGCTACTCCGGGCAGCCCACTGAATGCCGCTCCTTTCTCACGCAGTGTGAGATTGTGTTCTCTCTCCAACCCAACACATACTCTAGAGAGAGAGCTCGGGTTGCTTACGTCATTTCACTCCTTACTGGCCGGGCTCGAGAATGGGGCACAGCTATCTGGGAGGCAAGGGCTGATTGCTCTAACAAATTCCAGAACTTTAAAGAGGAGATGATTCGGGTTTTTGACCGTTCAGTTTTTGGTGGGGAGGCTTCTAGGGCCCTGGCTTCCTTATGCCAAGGTGAACGGTCCATAACGGATTATTCCATTGAGTTTCGCACTCTTGCTGCCTCTAGTGAGTGGAACGAGCCGGCGCTGCTCGCTCGTTTTCTGGAGGGACTCCACGCAGTGGTTAAGGATGAGATTCTCTCCCGGGAGGTTCCTTCAGATGTGGACTCTTTGATTGCTCTCGCCATCCGCATAGAACGACGGGTAGATCTTCGTCACCGGGCTCGTGGAAGAGAGCTCGCATCAACGGTGTTTCCCTGCTCCGCATCGCAACCATCTCCCTCCTCTGGCTTTGAGACTGAGCCCATGCAGCTGGGAGGGATTCGCATCTCGAATAAGGAGAGGGAACGGAGGATCACCAACCGCCTGTGCCTCTATTGCGGAGTTGCTGGACATTTTGTTAATTCATGTCCAGTAAAAGCCAGAGCTCATCTGTAAGCGGAGGGCTACAGGTGAGCGCAACTACTCAAGTCTCTCCATCAAGGTCCTGTACTACTTTGTCGGTCCACCTACGCTGGACCGGTTCGGGTGCTACATGTAGTGCCTTGATAGACTCTGGGGCTGAGGGTTGTTTCATGGACGAAGCATGGGTTCGGAAACATGACATTCCTTTCAGAGAGTTAGATAAGCCTACGCCCATGTTCGCCTTAGATGGTAGTCATCTTCCCAGTATCAGATTTGAGACACTACCTTTAACCCTCACAGTATCTGGTAACCACAGTGAGACTATTTCTTTTTGATTTTCCGTTCACCGTTTACACCTGTTGTTTTGGGTCATCCCTGGCTAGTATGTCATAATCCTTCTATTAATTGGTCTAGTAATTCTATCCTATCCTGGAACGTTTCTTGTCATGTGAAGTGTTTAATGTCTGCCATCCCTCCCGTTTCTTCTGTCCCTACTTCTCAGGAGGAACCTGGCGATTTGACAGGAGTGCCGGAGGAATATCATGATCTGCGCACGGTCTTCAGTCGGTCCCGAGCCAACTCCCTTCCTCCTCACCGGTCGTATGATTGTAGTATTGATCTCCTTCCGGGGACCACTCCTCCTCGAGGTAGACTATACTCTCTGTCGGCTCCCGAACGTAAGGCTCTCGAGGATTATTTGTCTGTGTCTCTTGACGCCGGTACCATAGTGCCTTCTTCTTCTCCGGCCGGGGCGGGGTTCTTTTTTGTTAAGAAGAAGGACGGTACTCTGCGCCCCTGCGTGGATTATCGAGGGCTGAATGACATAACGGTTAAGAATCGTTATCCGCTTCCCCTTATGTCATCAGCCTTCGAGATTCTGCAGGGAGCCAGGTGCTTTACTAAGTTGGACCTTCGTAACGCTTACCATCTCGTGCGCATCAGAGAGGGGGACGAGTGGAAAACGGCGTTTAACACTCCGTTAGGGCATTTTGAGTACCGGGTTCTGCCGTTCGGTCTCGCCAATGCGCCAGCTGTTTTTCAGGCATTAGTTAATGATGTTCTGAGAGACATGCTGAACATTTTTGTTTTTGTCTATCTTGACGATATCCTGATTTTTTCTCCGTCACTCGAGATTCATGTTCAGCACGTTCGACGTGTTCTACAGCGCCTTTTAGAGAATTGTCTCTACGTAAAGGCTGAGAAGTGCTCTTTTCATGTCTCCTCCGTTACTTTTCTCGGTTCCGTTATTTCCGCTGAAGGCATTCAGATGGATTCCGCTAAGGTCCAAGCTGTCAGTGATTGGCCCGTTCCAAGGTCACGTGTCGAGTTGCAGCGCTTTTTAGGTTTCGCTAATTTCTATCGGCGTTTCATTCGTAATTTCGGTCAAGTTGCTGCCCCTCTCACAGCTCTTACTTCTGTCAAGACGTGTTTTAAGTGGTCCGGTTCCGCCCAGGGAGCTTTTGATCTTCTAAAAGAACGTTTTACGTCCGCTCCTATCCTCGTTACTCCTGACGTCACTAGACAATTCATTGTCGAGGTTGACGCTTCAGAGGTAGGCGTGGGAGCCATTCTATCCCAGCGCTTCCAGTCTGACGATAAGGTTCATCCTTGCGCTTATTTTTCTCATCGCCTGTCGCCATCTGAGCGCAACTATGATGTGGGTAACCGTGAACTGCTCGCCATCCGCTTAGCCCTAGGCGAATGGCGACAGTGGTTGGAGGGGGCGACCGTTCCTTTGTCGTTTGGACAGACCATAAGAACCTTGAGTACATCCGTTCTGCCAAACGACTTAATGCCCGTCAAGCTCGTTGGGCGTTGTTTTTCGCTCGTTTCGAGTTTGTGATTTCTTACCGTCCGGGTAGCAAGAACACCAAGCCTGATGCCTTATCCCGTCTGTTTAGTTCTTCTGTGGCTTCTACTGATCCCGAGGGGATTCTTCCTTATGGGCGTGTTGTCGGGTTAACAGTCTGGGGAATTGAAAGACAGGTTAAGCAAGCACTCACGCACACTGCGTCGCCGCGCGCTTGTCCTAGTAACCTCCTTTTCGTTCCTGTTTCCACTCGTCTGGCTGTTCTTCAGTGGGCTCACTCTGCCAAGTTAGCTGGTCATCCCGGTGTTCGAGGCACTCTTGCGTCTATTCGCCAGCGCTTTTGGTGGCCGACTCAGGAGCGTGACACGCGCCGTTTCGTGGCTGCTTGTTCGGACTGCGCGCAGACTAAGTCGGGTAACTCTCCTCCTGCCGGTCGTCTCAGACCGCTCCCCATTCCTTCTCGACCATGGTCTCACATTGCCTTAGACTTCATTACCGGTCTGCCTTTGTCTGCGGGGAAGACTGTGATTCTGACGGTTGTCGATAGGTTCTCTAAGGCGGCACATTTCATTCCCCTCGCTAAACTTCCTTCCGCTAAGGAGACGGCACAAATCATTATTGAGAATGTATTCAGAATTCATGGCCTCCCGTTAGACGCCGTTTCAGACAGAGGCCCGCAATTCACGTCACAGTTTTGGAGGGAGTTCTGTCGTTTGATTGGTGCGTCCGTCAGTCTCTCTTCCGGGTTTCATCCCCAGTCTAACGGTCAAGCAGAGAGGGCCAATCAGACGATTGGTCGCATACTACGCAGCCTTTCTTTCAGAAACCCTGCGTCTTGGGCAGAACAGCTCCCCTGGGCAGAATACGCTCACAATTCGCTTCCTTCGTCTGCTACCGGGTTATCTCCGTTTCAGAGTAGTCTGGGTTACCAGCCTCCTCTGTTCTCATCCCAGCTTGCCGAGTCCAGCGTTCCCTCCGCTCAAGCGTTTGTCCAACGTTGTGAGCGCACCTGGAGGAGGGTGAGGTCTGCACTTTGCCGTTACAGGGCACAGACGGTGAGAGCCGCCAATAAACGCAGGATTAAGAGTCCAAGGTATTGTTGCGGCCAGAGAGTGTGGCTTTCCACTCGCAACCTTCCTCTTACGACAGCTTCTCGTAAGTTGACTCCGCGGTTCATTGGTCCGTTCCGTGTCTCCCAGGTCGTCAATCCTGTCGCTGTGCGACTGCTTCTTCCGCGACATCTTCGTCGCGTCCATCCTGTCTTCCATGTCTCCTGTGTTAAGCCCTTTCTTCGCACCCCGTTCGTCTTCCCTCCCCCCTCCCGTCCTTGTCGAGAGCGCACCTATTTACAAGGTACATAAGATCATGGACATGCGTTCTCGGGGACGGGGTCACCAATACCTAGTGGATTGGGAGGGTTACGGTCCTGAGGAGAGGAGTTGGGTTCCGTCTCGGGACGTGCTGGACCGTTCACTCATCGATGATTTCCTCCGTTGCCGCCAGGATTCCTCCTCGAGTGCGCCAGGAGGCGCTCGGTGAGTGGGGGGTACTGTCATGTTTGTCATTTATTATCATGTCTTGTCCCTGTGCTCCCCATGCTATTCGTTTCCCTCTGCTGGTCTTATTTGGTTCTTTCCCTCCTTCTATCCCTCTCTCTCCCCCTCCCTCTCTCACTCTCTCGCTCTCTCTTCTCTCTATCGTTCCGTTCCTGCTCCCAGCTGTTCCTATTCCCCTAATCATCATTTAGTCTTCCCACACCTGTTCCCGATCCTTTCCCCTGATTAGAGTCCCTATTTATTCCTTTGTGATCCGTTCCTGTCCCGTCGGTTCCTTGTATTGTATTCACCATGCTGTGATTGCGTTTCGCCCTGTCCTGTCGTGTTTTTGCTGTGATTGTGTATCGCCCTGTCCTGTCGTGTTTTTTTGCCTTCATCAGATGCTGCGTGTGAGCAGGTGTCTCTGTCGACTACGGCCTGCGCCTACCCGAAGCGACCTGCAGTCTGTGGCCGCTTCTCCAGTTATTTCCCCTCTACAAGTCTAGAGGATTTCTGTTATTCCCTGTTTGGACTAAAATAAACTCTGTTTCTGTTAAGTCGCTTTTGGGTCCTCTTTCACCTGCATGACAGATAGTCTGTAATGGGTTGGTGTGTTTGCAATGAATCACACTATTCTTCAAAAACTGCATGAATTCAATAAATTATACACAAAATACACATTATTCAGTGATGCCATGTGTTTTTGCAACTCGCATTGTTATTCATGCCAAAGATTCAGAATTTTACCAACAGTCCACAACTTGTTACATGTAATAAACATGTATTATTACTAATGAATGTCTTACCATAAATAGATTTAGAAAATAGTAAATACATTAAAAAAAACGAAGAAAAGCAGAGAACTTACCCTGTAGAACCCCAAATATTGTTCCCTGTAGCTGTCAACTGAAGGTAGGTCTCTACAGTGGATAAATGCATACAAGACTGAGGGATGGTGGCTATGCGTCTCACTATTCTTTAGGGTCAAATATGACACAATTCAGAAAGATAACAATATTTGAAGACGATGTATACAAAAGTACACCATTTGAAACGCTGTTGTCAAGAAACAACTGCTTTTACGCACGATATTGGACAAATACCCGATGACTTCTAGGCTACACTTAAACGCATGCGCCATGCACTGTAAATTTGTCACTGCAGAATAATCTTTCGGTTTTTACCAACTGTACAATGCGAATGGCGTTGACGGGGATGGCTGCCATTTTACGATCCCGTAACTAATTGTGCTATTGTGTATGTTTTTTCGCGTTATTTGAAACCTATTTTGTATGTGTTTTATGACCGAAAGGAGCTTCTAGATATCAGGACAGAGATTACTCACCCCGTACTGGAGAGTCGGGCGGGAATGATTTACTTTAGACGCCCGAAAATGCCCTCATCCCCGTCACTCGCAGGAGAAAGAGACGGAGGTATCAGGGACGAGGGACCGGGTGCCTTGTAAGGATCCGACGCGAGAGCGAAATCTACCTTTACCATCCAGCATACCACCCTGCATACCACTGCTGGCTTGCTTCTGAAGCTAATCAGGATTGGTCCTGGTCAGTCCCCTGGATGGGAGACCAGATGCTGCTGGAAGTGGTGTAGGAGGCACTCTTTCTTCTGGTCTAAAAAATATCCCAAAGCCCCAGGGCAGTGATTGGGGACATTGTGCTGTGTAGGGTAAGGTCTTTCAGACGGGATGTTAAATGGTGCCCTGACTCTCTGAGGACATTAAAGAGCCCATGGCACTTATCATAAGGGTGTTAACCCTGGTGACCTGGCTAAATTCCCAATCTGTCCCTCAAACCATCATGATCACTTAATAATCCACCATTTACAATTGGCTCATTCATCCCCTGTAACTATTCCCCAGGTCGTTGCTGTAAATGAGAATGTGTTCTCTGTCAATTTACCTGGTAAAATAATGGATAAATAAATAAAATATTAGCCAATGTACAATCAATCAATAATAAAATAGACAAACTATGACAACGTCCACTACAGTTGAAAAGTTTGGGGTCACTTAGAAATGTCCTTATTTTTGAAAGAAAAGCACATTTTTTTGTCCATTAAAATAACTTCAAATTGATCAGAAACACAGTGTAGACATTGTAAATGACTATTTTAGCTGGAAACGGCAGATTATAATGGAATATTGTTGGGGTTGCGTCAATTCGAATCTGGTATCAGGATAAATATGACATTGAGTCACCGATTGTATACTATGTATTATTTACGGAGTACCACTCTCCATATTGTTTGAGTTGCTGAGTTAGTTTTGACATAAATCTGCTTGAAAATCTATGGCAAGACTTAAAATGGTTGTCAAGCAATGATCAACAACCAATTTGACAGAGCTTGAAGAATTCTGAAAAGAATAATAGGCAAATATTGTACGATCCAGGTGTGCAAAGCCCTTCGAAACGTACCAAGAAAGCTCACATCTGCAATTGCTGCCAAAGGTGATTCTAACATGTATTGTCTCAGGGTATGTAAATGATATATCTGTATTTAATTTTCAATATATTAGCAAAAATGTTTTTATTTAATGTATTTTTTACATGTTTTTACTTTGTCATTATGGGCTATTGTGTGTAGATGGGTGAGAATTGTTACATTTACATTTAAGTCATTTAGCAGACGCTCTTATCCAGAGCGACTTACAAATTGGTGCATTCACCTTATGACATCCAGTGGAACAGTCACTTTACAATAGTGCATCTAAATCTTAAAGGGGGGTGAGAGGGAATACTTATCCTATCCTAGGTATTCCTTAAAGAGGTGGGGTTTCAGGTGTCTCCGGAAGGTGGTGATTGACTCCACTGTCCTGGCGTCGTGAGGGAGTTTGTTCCACCATTGGGGGGCCAGAGCAGCGAACAGTTTTGACTGGGCTGAGCGGGAGCTGTACTTCCTCAGTGGTAGGGAGGCGAGCAGGCCAGAGGTGGATGAACGCAGTGCCCTTGTTTGGGTGTAGGGCCTGATCAGAGCCTGGAGGTACTGAGGTGCCGTTCCCCTCACAGCTCCGTAGGCAAGCACCATGGTCTTGTAGCGGATGCGAGCTTCAACTGGAAGCCAGTGGAGAGAACGGAGGAGCGGGGTGACGTGAGAGAACTTGGGAAGGTTGAACACCAGACGGGCTGCGGCGTTCTGGATGAGTTGAAGGGGTTTAATGGCACAGGCAGGGAGCCCAGCCAACAGCGAATTGCAGTAATCCAGACGGGAGATGACAAGTGCCTGGATTAGGACCTGTGCCGCTTCCTGTGTGAGGCAGAGTCGTACTCTGCGGATGTTGTAGAGCATGAACCTACAGGAACGGGCCACCGCCTTGATGTTGGTTGAGAACGACAGGGTGTTGTCCAGGATCACACCAAGGTTCTTAGCGCTCTGGGAGGAGGACACAATGGAGTTGTCAACCGTGATGGCGAGATCATGGAACGGGCAGTCCTTCCCCGGGAGGAAGAGCAGCTCCGTCTTGCCGAGGTTCAGCTTGAGGTGGTGATCCGTCATCCACACTGATATGTCTGCCAGACATGCAGAGATGCGATTCGCCACCTGGTCATCAGAAGGGGGAAAGGAGAAGATTAGTTGTGTGTCGTCTGCATAGCAATGATAGGAGAGACCATGTGAGGTTATGACAGAGCCAAGTGACTTGGTGTATAGCGAGAATAGGAGAGGGCCTAGAACAGAGCCCTGGGGGACACCAGTGGTGAGAGCGCGTGGTGAGGAGACAGATTCTCGCCACGCCACCTGGTAGGAGCGACCTGTCAGGTAGGACGCAATCCAAGCGTGGGCCGCGCCGGAGATGCCCAACTCGGAGAGGGTGGAGAGGAGGATCTGATGGTTCACAGTATCGAAGGCAGCCGATAGATCTAGAAGGATGAGAGCAGAGGAGAGAGAGTTAGCTTTAGCAGTGCGGAGCGCCTCCGTGATACAGAGGAGAGCAGTCTCAGTTGAATGACTAGTCTTGAAACCTGACTGATTTGGATCAAGAAGGTCATTCAGAGAGAGATAGCGGGAGAGCTGGCCAAGGACGGCACGTTCAAGAGTTTTGGAGAGAAAAGAAAGAAGGGATACTGGTCTGTAATTGTTGACATCGGAGGGATCGAGTGTAGGTTTTTTCAGAAGGGGTGCAACTCTCGCTCTCTTGAAGACGGAAGGGACGTAGCCAGCGGTCAGGGATGAGTTGATGAGCGAGGTGAGGTAAGGGAGAAGGTCTCCGGAAATGGTCTGGAGAAGAGGGGAGGGGATAGGGTCAAGCGGGCAGGTTGTTGGGCGGCCGGCCGTCACAAGACGCGAGATTTCATCTGGAGAGAGAGGGGAGAAAGAGGTCAGAGCACAGGGTAGGGCAGTGTGAGCAGAACCAGCGGTGTCGTTTGACTTAGCAAACGAGGATCGGATGTCGTCGACCTTCTATTCAAAATGGTTGACGAAGTCGTCTGCAGAGAGGGAGGAGGGGGGATTCAGGAGGGAGGAGAAGGTGGCAAAGAGCTTCCTAGGGTTAGAGGCAGATGCTTGGAATTTAGCGTGGTAGAAAGTGGCTTTAGCAGCAGAGACAGAGGAGGAAAATGTAGAGAGGAGGGAGTGAAAGGATGCCAGGTCCGCAGGGAGGCGAGTTTTCCTCCATTTCCGCTCGGCTGCCCGGAGCCCTGTTCTGTGAGCTCACAATGAGTCATCGAGCCACGGAGCGGGAGGGGAGGACCGAGCCGGCCTGGAGGATAGGGGACATAGAGAGTCAAAGGATGCAGAGAGGGTGGAGAGGAGGGTTGAGGAGGCAGAATCAGGAGATAGGTTGGAGAAGGTTTGAGCGGAGGGAAGAGATGATAGGATGGAAGAGGAGAGAGTAGCGGGGGAGAGAGAGCGAAGGTTGGGACGGCGCGATACCATCCGAGTAGGGGCAGTGTGGGAGGTGTTGGATGAGAGCGAGAGGGAAAAGGATACAAGGTAGTGGTCGGAGACTTGGAGGGGAGTTGCAATGAGGTTAGTGGAAGAACAGCATCTAGTAAAGATGAGGTCGAGCGTATTGCCTGCCTTGTGAGTAGGGGGAAGGTGAGAGGGTGAGGTCAAAAGAGGAGAGGAGTGGAAAGAAGGAGGCAGAGAGGAATGAGTCAAAGGTAGACGTGGGGAGGTTAAAGTCGCCCAGAACTGTGAGAGGTGAGCCGTCCTCAGGAAAGGAGCTTATCAAGGCATCAAGCTCATTGATGAACTCTCCGAGGGAACCTGGAGGGCGATAAATGATAAGGATGTTAAGCTTGAAAGGGCTGGTAACTGTGACAGCATGGAATTCAAAGGAGGCGATAGACAGATGGGTAAGGGGAGAAAGAGAGAATGACCACTTGGGAGAGATGAGGATCCCGGTGCCACCACCCCGCTGACCAGAAGCTCTCGGGGTGTGCGAGAACACGTGGGCGGACGAAGAGAGAGCAGTAGGAGTAGCAGTGTTGTCTGTGGTGATCCATGTTTCCGTTAGTGCCAAGAAGTCGAGGGACTGGAGAGAGGCATGGAGGGAGGCATAGGCTGAGATGAACTCTGCCTTGTTGACCGCAGATCGGCAGTTCCAGAGGCTACCGGAGACCTGGAACTCCACGTGGGTCGTGCGCGCTGGGACCACCAGATTAGGGTGGCCGCGGCCACGCGGTGTGGAGCGTTTGTATGGTCTGTGCAGAGAGGAGAGAACAGGGATAAACAGACACATAGTTGACAGGCTACAGAAGAGGCTACGCTAATGCAAAGGAGATTGGAATGACAAGTGGACTACACGTCTCGAATGTTCAGAAAGTTAAGCTACGTAGCAAGAATCTTATTGACTAAAATGATTAAAATGAAATTGTTTATCTCCATTTTGAATTCAGGCTGTAACAACAAAATGTGGAATAAGTCAAGGGGTATGAATACTTTTTGAAGGCACCGTATGTTTAGTATCTGGCAAAATTATTATGATTTTTTTTTTGCATCAATATTTTCTCTAAAACTGATTTCTGGTTTGTAAGTGAATTTCAAAGTGGCAGACATTTGTGGCCTTGTTTAATTTGGTGAAAAGTCCGTCCTCCACCCTCTCTCCTCCGTGACCAGGATGTCGAGAAGATGTCAATCCGTTAATAGGCGAACGGAAGAGTGTCCTCCTTTCATCGATAGCCACCTTGCATTGATGATAAACATGCAGGTCCTTCGTGGAAGAGTTTTGAAATCTCCCAAACCCCCTTTGAATCAGCTTTAGTTTTTTTCTGGGGAGAAAAACATGCCTCCTTGAGCTGGCTGAGCAGGCCTTGGTCAGCCCACAGGAGGAAGGAGAGGGAGCAACTGTGGTAGTCCAGGGAGTCTGCCTGGAGGTTCTGGATGACATCCGAAAGCAGGTGGGCATGCTCCACCCCACAGCCCGGGGTCTTGTAGCTCAGGGCGGTGAAGTGGATGTGGAAGTAGTAGTAGGAACAGCTGGTAGTGAAGGTGCACCTTCAGCTTACTGGATGACAAATAAACAGTCAGTATTCCTAGGAAAAGTAAGTCCCATCCCTCTAACATTCGCAAAACACTCAACAAGCAAGGTAGAAAAATGTCCTCGTCAAAATAAATACCCTATAAATCACATTGGCTACGCATGCCTGTCTGCATAGTTTCATCAACTATTAACTTAGTTCCGGCCCGAAGCTTGCGCTAGTGAACTTGCAACATTGTATAAAATATTCTGGGCAGCCTCCTGGCTGGCGCAGTGGTCTAAGGCACCTAGCTGTGCCACCAGAGACTCTGGGTTCGAGCCCAGGCTCTGTCGCAGCCGGGAGTTACATGGGGTGATGCACAATTGGCCTAGCGTCGTCTGGGTTAGGCAGGGTTTGGCCGGTAGGGATATCCTTGTCTCATTCTGTGGCGGGCCAGGTGCAGTGCTCGCTGACCAGGTGCTTCCTAGTTGGATGCTCGCTGTGTTAAGAAGCAGTTCGGCTTGGTTGGGTTGTGTTTTATAGGACGCATGGCTCTCAACCTCAGTCTCTCCTGAGTCCATATGGGAGTTGTAGCATGAAACAAGACAGTAACTACTAATAATTGGATACTACGAAATTGGGGAGAACCAGAGCTGAGGTCTAGCACCTCAAATTTTCAACTGCTTGAGCTCCTGTTCCTCTTATAGAGTATTAGCTCAAAGTATCGTGGAGCTCCTGCACCTACATATAAACCGTACCAGCACCCAAAATGAGTACCGGAACCTATTTCAGTCCAAGTCAAGCACTGATAAGAAGTAATCAGGTAGGCCTATTTTATGACTGGATCAGAACATTACATTTTTACCTTTCACGCTGAGTGGTTAGCAAGAGTTTATCGAAAAGGAGAGCGATGGAAAGATATTTCATATACATTGAGGGACTATTGTAAATCTAAATCATGAACTTGTTTGCTTGCTGTTTGAGGTGAAGAAAACATTACTTTGAGAAGCTCCACAGTTCATTAGTGGTGGTTAGGCCAATCAGAAATACTATTAGATCCCCAAATAGGCACATTTATATACCTACATTTGCGCGCAGGCCAGGTAGCCTATTGGCCTACAACTATGCTTGTGCCTCCTTACTCAACATTGACAGGAGCACTCCAAACAAAGGACAATGACTAAATTGACAAAACTCGTAAATGGAATGAAATAAACCTAAACTTGTGCGGGCTAAAACGGAAATAGTCAATTTACCTATTTGTTCAGCACTTTTGAAATGTACAGCGACAGAACTCAGATCATGGGCCAGTTTTACAGTATTCTCCCTGTACACCAGAACCACAAGATAAATAAAGGGGGCATATAGGCAGACAATGAAAGCTCTTACAATATTCAATGATTACATTTCTCTAAAACAGACTATAGGCTACATGTGCACCACTAAGTCAGAACAGTAGGCTAAGTTATGAGGGGGAAAGGAACCACATTATTAGGGTGAGGCACATGGGCTACTAAAAGCTTGCTAGACAACATACACAGTATTACTTTCTTAGCTACAGTATGCATATATCCCTGTCATATTACATAATTTATGCAGCAGCATACAACACATTTTTGGGCTCACCTTGTTGTGCTGTGCTCACTTGAACAGGAAGGTGTTGTGGCGGTCCTTCTTGTGGGTAAATTTAGTCATCAAAGATACCCTTAAACCTAGACCATACATCTACTGGCTACTTTCAAGAATCTCAATTATAAAAT